>NW_004443999.1:14580689-14615061 GCF_000243295.1 Trichechus manatus latirostris
GGTTGACATGTTGTGGGGTTGTTAACCAATGTCATAAAACAGTATGTGTACTACTGTTTCATGAGAAACTATTTGTTCTGTAAGCCTTCACCTGAATACAATAAAAAAAGAAAGAAAGAAAGAAAAAAATTTAACCTGTGAATAATCATGTAATTTTTCATGGATAGAGGCAAACACAATTACGATTATCCATGTGTATTGTTGTTATTAAAGAGTTTGCATTCCCATTTTCCACTGTTTTAAATTTTATATCTCTAGTCTTCGAGATTGTAATTATATTTTTTCAATATAAATTATTTAATATAAACTATTTTCCAAGAATCATCTTAATCCTAGTGGATCCCTGTGAGTTAATTAATTGGAGAGAAATGTTAACGGAATAACCAGGAACTTTTAGATCTGAATTTGTATTTTGACACCACTTTGAAATGATGGCACCAACACCAGGATCTGTAGCGTGTACTTTGAAGTCAAACACTTGGGCTTACCTCTGAGCTCCACAGTTTTCTTGTTATTAGACCTTGGAAGCCACCCAACCTCTCTTGTAATCTCAGTTTCTTTAATTTCAAAATGAAAAAAAAAAATCATAATTATCGTGAATGCTTATGAAGATATTTTCTAAATTGTAACCCCCTATAAAATGTAAACTATTATATAATATTTTTTATTTTAATGCTATTTTATAAAATTGAAACGGTAACTAAGAAAAAGAGATTAGGCTCTGAGGGGTTATTGTTTTCTAAATCTCAATAATGTAGTTAGATTCTTGCTTTATGATGAAAAGTCATTTCTTAAAGAGGTTACTTTTCTGCCTCTTTGACAGACGTCTCTGCAGCTCTCTTAGCCATTATCCTTCCCATGCCTTCACTTTATTTCACTGATGTGAGAAAATCCATCAAAGTGATCAAAGAAAATATCAAGCATGGTAAGAATGTTGAGTTAAATTATCAGCACATTCAAAGATTTCTGGCTATGGCACTCTCACAGTAAAGTAAGTAACTAGCAAACTGCTATTGAAATCACTGATCAGCCTTTGGAAGAAATTAATGTGCTACAAATAAAATTTTTGATATAAAATCTCAGCTTTCGTAACTCCTAAAAAGCAGCATTGTACATAATGTCACATTGTATGTACCTTAGTATGTATTAGTATGTTAACAGATTTGGAAAGCAAGACCTCGATTCTGATGAACGGTTGATCATCATAAGGATACTCAGTTTAACTTGGAATCAAAGTACCTAGGGATAAATTTATAATTGTTATACCTAAGGAGAAAACAAGTGAATAATATTCTGTCTTAGGCTGGGTTCTCTAGAGAAGCAAAACCAGTGAAGCATGTGTGTGTGTATATATATATATAGAGAGAGAGAGAGAGATTTATCTCAAGGAAATGGCTCATACAGTTGTAGAGGCTGGTGAATCCCAAGTCTGTGGGTCAGGCGTCAGGCTGGAGCCTTCTCCTGACTCATGTAGCTGCAGGAGCTGATGAACCCAAGACCAGCAGATCAAATGGCAGGCTTCTGGCTCACAGGCTGCAGAGGCTGATGAATCCCAGGATTGGCAGGCAATACAGCAGGCTACTGGCTCAAGTCCCAAAAGCCAGAGGTCAGATGATAACAAGCTGAATACAGGATCCAGAGTGAGCAAAAACCAGCAAGCTTTGCCAGAACATCCATATATATTGGATGCAGGCCACCCACAACCTTGAGGAAACTCCTCTTACAGCTGGCTGATCACATCAGATCACATCATGGAAGTGATCACATTATATCACAAGAAATGGAGGATAACTACATCATCGCATAGCTGCCAAACCACTGAGATTCATGGCCTAGGCAAGTTGACACATAACTTTAACCTTCACATATTCTTTCTAAAATATCACATTTCTGAAAATTATGGAGAAATATGCTGCTGTGTAGGGCAGATAATGTGCCCAATTTAGTTGTTGTTGTTGTTATTGTTTTCTATTTTTAAAACATTAACCCCAGGGTTCCAGCACAAACATTGGCACATAATAGGACAGAGAAGTAGGCTCGATGGCATAATGGTTGGAAGAACAGTGATGACCTCAGATGGCCCAAGTTTAGCTGTGTGATTTGGAGCAAGCTGCTGATATCTTGTGAACCTCGAATTTATCAAATATAAAAGATAAGTAACAGTATTATGTAGCTTATAGATTATTGTGAAAATTAAATAAGATGATGCTTATAAAGTACCTGGTCCTGTACCTGGTATATAGTAAATGCTCAACATATTTTACTATTACAATCATGGTTAGAAAAATAAAACATATATATATTTGCATAGATTTGTCAATTTAGGTAGTCCTTGTATTGGCTAGAATTAGGTTCAGGGTTAGTTTTGGCAGTGCCTTAAAGAAGATATAGTTTTTTGGGGTTAGGAATTATTTGTTTGTTTTTATTTTCTCTGACATACAATTTAGAGGTAGACAGTGTAGGACCATATGGTGCTCTATGGTGTCTCAACTCAGACTCATTTTTTTTCTTCTTCATTCCCTAAATCAACTCGTGATTAATGATAGCTTCTTCATCTACCAATTTTGATGATCATACCCAACCATCAGGAAGGAGGGAATGAGATGAGAAAGGCAAGCCTCTCTCTGAAAGAAAGCTCCCTTGAATTTGTCTCTCTTAGCTATATGGCCATGGCTATTTGTCTTCAAGGGAGCCTGGTAATTATAGTTATTTTCTGAGTGTACATATGCATAGCTAAAAATCTGAGGTTCTTTTACTACAGAAGGAGAAAATGGATACTGAGGGGGTGATAAGCATCCCTATAGCATCCACTGGGCAAACTTAATTTCAGTTGTTGTACACTCCTATTGTTGTGTGCCGTTGAGCTGATTCCAACTCATAGCAACCCCATAGGACAGAGCAGAACTGTCCCATAGGATTTCCTGAGCTGTAATTTTTATAGGAGCAGAGTACCAGGTTTTTTCTCCCGTGGAGAGGCTGTTGGTTTTCAACTGCTAAACCATTAGTTCAGCAGCCAAGAGTTTTAACCCTTGTGCCACCAGGGCCCCTTTGTAAACTACTAAACCCCGTTGCCATGCAGTTAATTCAGACTCATAGTGAAATATATTTCAAAAGGCTTAAAATGTGAACACTGTGATAAATTTCACCTCTAGGAATTTAGAATAAAAAATATATAAAAGTACACGAGGTATATGTACACATTTCCAACCGTGTAAAAAGAGACAAAATTGAGAGATACACGCTTTGAAGGAGAAAGACTTCTTCAATATGAGTGTCTTGCTCATTTTTACTTTTTTAAGGGTTTATATCCACTACGTTACCAATGCACCTTAAGTGGAAAGTAATTTTAGTCATGAAATGAGGTTTATCTTGTCAAGAGGGAGACAAGAAAAGAAAGTATAATTTTTAACAGTAGGTTTTTTTTTTTTTTACTATTTGTTTTTTAAATATTAATAGGGGGAATATTTGGATGTAGAAGCCCTGGTGGTGCAATGGGTAAGTGTTTGACTGTTAACCAAAAGCTTGGCAATTTGAATCCATCAGTGACTCCACCGGAGAAAAGACATGGCGATCTGCTCCTGTAAAGATTAGAGCCTAGGAAACCCTGTGGGGCAGTTCTACTCTGTCACATGAGGTTACTATAAATCAGAATCGAGTAGACGACACACAGCTACAGAAACATATTTTGGATATATCAGGAGTACTGCAACACTTACCGTGATGTTTAGGAAATAAAAACTGAGTAATTATGTGTATATTGTGCTACTGTCCCATTAGGAAATAGAAAAGTACACTCTTAGAATAGCTTTCAATTAATGCCAGTTATGTATTATAAAATATCTAATTTCTTATAGCACCATTAATTGTTAATATGGTATAATTAGTCCTTAAGTATGTGATTAATATTTTACTAACTACTTAATGTTATTTGGCATTCATTACCAATGAATAGACATTTAATTAATGAAAACTTATTCCATGGCAACAACACAGCTGAAATTTCCTCATTTCTCTGTGAATACACTCAGCTTTTGCTAGCTCTTCCTCCCATGAAGGCTTCAATCTCTATTGTGACATCCATTTAAAGAAATATCAATATATGTTAAGCTGCGTAATAGCTTATTTTATTTGTGATCTTATTCTTTTATATATAAAATATTTATAATATGAATATATTAGGAAATGGGTGATTTTTTTATTTAACTCAGAAATCATGAACACTATTCTGTACTTTTCTTCCTTAGTTCATAAGCAAGAGCTGCTCTTTAAAAAAAGGCAAATGAAATTTAATAGCTAATAATAAAATTATACCAAGATTGTGTCATCACTTCAAAGGTCAACAGACAATGAAACCAGCTAAATAAATACATCAAAGAAAAACATTCATTTGAGTCTGAAATATTGCAAATAAATAATTCCTAAAAGTCATTTTCTCTCGGAGGAAAGATAACAGTTACTTGGCAAAGGGCCAGGAGGAGTGAATACTAGTGAACATAGAATTTTCATATTCTACAAATACAGTTGTCATAAGCAAAAGGTAGGAAATCTGGAGGACGAGAACACAACCATTTTAAGCTTTTATATTTATATTTCAACTTCTTCTTTATTTCATAGTGGACCTTATTATTTGTGGATATCTTGCCTTTAGACTAACATAAAATAAGAAAACCTCTTGGGAACAGGGTTGTTGTTAGGTGCCGTTGAGTCATAGCGACACCATGTACAACCGAATAAAACGTTGCCCAGTCCTGCGCTATCCTTATAAATGTTGCTATATTTGAGCCCATCATTGCAGCCACTGGGTCAATCCATCTCATTGAGGGTCTTTCTCTTTTTCTGCTGACCCTCTGCAGTGCAGTGAATTAATATGATCCTTCTAACCATAGTCTTTGTAACTCCCACCAAATGACTAAGTGGAACTACGCAAATGAGGTACTTGTAGCCCATCATGGGGATTAGATAGCTTACTAATAATATAAATAAGGTGCATAGCACCCTTGTGGGGGTGGGACCATGCAAATAAGGTGTATGGAACCCTAATGAGGGGATTGGTCATTTTTGCCATCCCACTAGGCTTAAAATGAGCCGTCTCAGAGGCAGGAAGGGAGGGATCTCACCACTCCTAAAAAAGAAAAGCCAGGAGAAGAGCATATCCTTTGGACCCAGGATCACTGCTCTGAGAACCTCATAGATCTAGGAGACAGAGAGAGAGCTATAACCTCGGAGATGGTGAGAAGCAGTGGCAGAGAAATAGTAGCAGCAAAAGCAGGAGACTGGCAGGAGAATAGCAGGAGATGGCACGGTCTACTTCTCAGCCCTTGGAAGGAGAAAGCTGAGTGCCTTCAGGCAGAAGGCTTGCTGGTGGAGTAGGGTGCATCTAGGCACTTAGTAGAGCTAGGTTTGCAGTCCCACGAAATTAGAGCTGAGTGCCTGTAGGCTGAGACTTACTGGTGGAGTGGGGTACCTCTGGGCACTTACCGGCAGAGCTAAAAGAGCTTTGTAACACTTTCCCATGCAGAGCAGAGGACAGGCTGAGAGGCCAAGGGCCAGAGAGACACCTGAATGCAGGCATGGCTGAGCAGAGGCTGTCCTGATGGAAGAACTGTATCCTGAGCATTCCTGAACCTAAATTGTAACCTGTTACTTCTCTAATAAACCCGGTAACTGTGAGTATAGTTCTGTGAGTTCTGTGTAGCCACTGCAACAAATTATCAAACAGCAGAGAAGTAGAGTGCTGTGGGAGGGGCAGTTGGTGTCAGAATTGGTAAAAAGGTTGGAGGGTGGAGGCATGTCTGACCACCACCTCATAGGAGTCAGCCTTGGGCTACTGATCTTGATTCTCCTTCCGTATTTCGAAGTTTGAGGAGGTCAGATGCCTCTGCCACGCCATTTTTTACATCTTCTACTTTACATTTACATGATGTTCTTCTCCAGGAACTGGTCCCTCCTGATAACATGTCCAAAGTAAGTAAGATGAAGTCTTGCCATCCTTGCTTCTAAGGAGCATTCTGGCTGTACTTCTTCCAAGACACATGTATTCGTTCTTCTGGCAGTCTATGGAATATTCAATATTCTTCACCAACACCATAATAGAATTTAAATGCATCAATTCTTCTTTGATCCTCCTTATTCATTGTCCATCTTTCGCATGCATATGAGAAATTGAAAACACCATGGCTTGGGTCAGGTGCACCTTAGTCCTCAAAGTGACATCTTTGCTCTTTAACACTTTAAAGAGGTGTTTTGCAACAGATTTGCACAATGCAATAAATCGTTTGATTGATTGCTGCTTCCTTGGGCATTGATTGTAGATCCAAGTAAAATGAAATCCTTTACAGCTTCAATATTTTCTGTTTATCATGATGTTGCTTATTGGTCTATTTGTGAGTACTTTTGTTTTCTTTATGTTGAGGTGTAATACATAGTGAAGACAGGGTAGAGATTATTAAATGACAGTCACTGTCATTAGTATTTAGCCTTTACAGAAACTTTATATCAAATGAGGCATGCTGACTTCTAGATGTATGTTACTTATTTTCAAACACATATGATCTTACATACAGGCTACACATAAGTGTTATTCTGAACAAGAAGCACAAATTGGATAAAAATATAAACCATTCTCTAATCTTTTTACTTCCTGAGTGGAAGCTCAAAACCTCTTCCAAGTCTAGACTGAAAAGAAATGTGGAAAAAGGAGGGTAAGTAATAGCTCACAGTACAGTAATAGCTCTCTCAAAAGAAATCCTCCTCAAAAATACTTCCTTCTGATTCCTTTACACTCTGATTATCACTAGTAGGCTAACTAGTTTGTGCAAGTTCTAATTTCTGGGACTCACATTTCCTTCAGTATCTATCATCTTTTATATTTTGATACATCAGTTAAAATTTCTATTTTAGCAGCCTGTACCATATCATATATTTGACGTTGAGAATATCTGAAAAAGTCCACTGTAAGAGATAGGAAACTTAAAACATTAATATGTATTTGTACATTAACATACATTATGTAAACAAATTTTTCACACACATTAAAATAAATAGTGATTAGCGTTACCTGGATTTTATCAAGGACGTTTTAACGGGAACAACGTTTTGAGCACGAGTTTTGAAGACAGGTGAGAAGAAGGAAAACAGACTAGATGGCACTTCGAGCTCACTACACATGAAATCGGCTGTTTACCCCACCCGCTTTGTTATTTTATTTACATACTTACAGTTAAATAGTTTTTTCTTTTCCATATCTCTCCTCATCTCTCTCTCTCAAATAATCTTTCTCCTTTTATGTTTTATTGTGATGTTTTTAACTTCAGAAGACAGAGTAAATAATTTAATTTCCATATCTTCTTTGTTAAAATATAATTCAAAGTATTAAAACTTATTTAAAACTAGCCATATAATATAAAAGAATGCTTTTATCTTCTTGTGTGTAAATTCATTATATAATTTTTAAAGTATTAAAATCCCTGTAGTATTATATAACAGCATCAGGGATAAAAAATATGTAAGGGTATGTCTGTGTGTTTAAGTATGTGTGTACACACCCAACAGCATGCACATATGGTGTGTATATGTGTGTGAGTTTGGGTATGTGTATTGGTAGGTATATGCATATTTTTAAGAATATGTGTATCAGAATAGACTCTAAAAATGGGACTAGTGAGCAACTCAACTAGTGCACTAAGGCAGGCACACTGAAGATAAGAGCACTGGCTTCATTCTTTAAATGATCTATGGCATAGCATTAAACATAAAGATACACTACTGAGTTTTAATGATGTTTAGAAAAGCAGTACCCACAACAATACTTCTATACAATCAGCATTAACTGTGTACTACTAGGCGGGGATTTGTCCTAGCGGAGGATTTGTTTTATTATGATAAAATGTACTAGGTGATTTCAACAGAGTACATTGTATTGTATTTCAGTTTGTCATTTAAATGGATGAAAAACAAATTCGTACATTCAGACCTCTAAGTAGGTGGTTACAAATCTTGAGAATGTGATGAAAATGATAATGACTTGCTTTCATATAATGGCATTAAGAAGGCAAAGGTAATCCTTTTAAGATAAACTACACTTTTTTACCTAGGTTTCGGTTTGGTGACATAAGGTTGAGGAAAATATCTAGAATGTTCTGTTAAAATATCTATTGTTTCACCAGTCTTCATGAATGCACATTTTTGTCTTAGGTCAACTGTGTCTTCTCTCCCCCTTTTATCTACTTACTTTCTATGATCAAGATCAACTGTGACCTGCAGGACATGAAACAGTTAACAGAAAGTGTTTGGAGCTTGGTGTACTTATGCTAATTAAGTTTAAAAAAAAAAAGGTAGTGGCAGGGTTTGGGATATAGAGCTCCCATGAAGAACTCCACTTTCCCAGATGGCTGAAAACATTTGAAACATGTGTCCACATTCAGCAGGAGATTCTTAGGCTACTGTTGCCTCCAGAAGACTGCTGTCACAATCATAAATTTTAAGTCATGGAGGAATGCTCTAACTCTGTGCAAATCATTTATCTGTGAGAGGAGGCATATATCGCGATAGTATAAATAAAATGTGTGTTTTAAAGAAAACGTTGATTTCATTCATTTATTCCACCTCTAGTATCATAGTTTGTGTCATTTTAGGTATTGTTTAACTGTCTTACAAGGAGGTAAACACGTGTTTTCTTTAAACACTTCACCTTTATGGATATTATGGTTAAACTCTGATGCAGAAAAATTTCAGTGGCAGAGATTTACTCAGTCTTCTCCATTCAGAATAGCATCTGCCTGTTTTAAACACTGCATTATGTTAACACTTAAAATCCTCCACCCTTCTTTTGCTAGTTTCCTTTCTCCCTCCCTCCTTCCATTCTCCTCTCTCTCTTCTGTTCTAGTCTCTGTCTCTACCTCTACCATCTATCTCTATTTCTTTTTTTCATATTAACTACCAGAAAGCAACCATCACCAATCTAGTTATTCCCAAAGGGTAGTGTTCTGAATGCTTGAGTTGAGCAATTTGGTAGAGTCAGGCTAAATGAGATTTAATGAAAGGGTGTGGAGGGGGGGAAGCTACTGACTCTAAGACTAGAGTCTCTAAAAGTAATTTTCCACATTTGTTTTTAATCACATTTTAATTATCCTATATGAAAAATATAATAATATTACAAAGTCCTGGAATATCTGGAAATGAGCTCTCACAGTATTATGTAGTTTTAACACCATGTTATATGTCCAAGGCAATCATAGCTTGTTAGGTTTAAAATGGAGGAACCGAGGCATTTATGTAAGAAATGGGAGTTCTTGATGTACAGTATACCTTTGTTTATACCAAGAGGCTGAGAATGACTTCTGCTTCTCTGAAAGTGTGGGAGGAAAGTCAGTGAAAACTGCTGATGAGTACAGTGTTATGCTGAAAAATGTTTGAGAAGGTTGCTAAACTTAACCTTGGATAGTGAGCTGCATTTGACTATTCATGTGCCAAAATGGCAAGAAACCACAGATCAGTGTTTGCAACCTGTGCCACCATTTTCAACAAGCATTGTGTCATGCACCTTCACACATAATTTCAAAACAGCATAAGATGTCTTCATTTTCATGTAATGAGAATGAAAAGGAAAGCAATTTACAAAAAACGAATTGTTTTTGATATGTAAATACATGTGATCAAAGTGAATTAAGAAGCCAGTGGTACAGCAGTGGTTAAGAGCTCAGCTGCTAACCAAAACATCTGCCGTTCGAATCCACCAGCTGCTCCTTGGAAACGCTATGGGGCAGTTCTACTCTGTCCTGTAGGGTCCTTATGAGTCGGAATTAATTCGATGCCAATGGGTTACATATCCAGAATTCAGCTTTAATTAATCTGTGGTGCAGCCTGGGAATTAGGATTTTTAAAAGCTTTCCAGATAATTCTGATGTACAGCTAGTGTTGAGCCCACTGTTGTAAAATACATATAGAATTTCTGTGAAGGCAACATCCATGAATTCCACTGGTAAGTTTTGGGTCACATTAACCACTCAAATGAGACAAGTCATGTTGCATAAATGATGTGATGTGCTGAAATTACGAAGAACTCTTGAAGTTATTTCAAACAAAACAATGTATAGTCTTCCCTTGATTTATCTGAAAGTTTCATTCTCAGATATATCAATGCATATTAAAACTGCAAAAAATCTCTGTGTTTACATATAAAAGGAATTTGTTCTATTAGCAGATGATCATGTAGAGATCTGTCACCATTATGCTAGAGAAAATATCAGAAAATTGAAGAGGACATACATTCTAATATGCCCAGTATTCATGATTTCCACTACTGTAGTCCCTGTCATAGAGAAAAGCAGAAATGCCCCCATACCTATGAAAAACACTCCTATGACGGTGGTGCTGTTGAGAATCAACCTTATAAATGGATCAGGGAAAACTATCAAATTAACTGAAAAAAATATTTCTCTCTAGAAGTAAGTCATTACTTTAGTTACATTTTTCTCTTCTTGTTTCCACTTATATAAAAGTAATCACTGTATTTGCAGTTCCTCATTTTATGTACACCTAATTTCTTTTCTTACTTGATTTGTCTGAACTAACAGCATTTTAAAGACTCACCTTCCAATCTGAATTATATATTTGCCCACAAGTTCATGTGAAAGCAGCAACAAAAAAAATTAGAGTTATGTGAAGTCTTACTTGATTGATTGCAATGTGGAAGTTTCTTTGATTTTCGAATTTGCAGTTTGGATTAATCCATGCCAAGTCACTGACATATTATAACTAACTAATTAACTAATTATATATTGTATGGTTATACATTTAAACATAACATGTAATTTCAAAATTATATATACCTGTATAAGACAATTCTCATATTACAAAAACCAAAAAATCAAACCCGTTGTAGTCAAGTTGATTCCAACTCATAATGACCCTGTAAGTCAGAGTAGAACTGCCCCATAGAGCTTCCAAGGAGCGGCTGGTGGATTCCAACTGCTGACCTTTGGGTTAGCAGCCACAGCTCTTAACCACTGTGCCACCAGAGCTCCAATTCTCATATTAGCAATGATAATTTCTTTCAGTAATTAACATCATGTGGTTAACTGTCTCTTCAGTATGGCTATGTTCCTAAGAAAATGTAAGAAACAGTCTGGCACTTTATGATGAACATGTGTATCCTTCCTCCACAGATTAAGGACCAAGATAAAAATGCATTTCACACTGAGATTCTAGCATAAAATGAGCCTTAGTTTTGATGATTGATTTTTACTCTGAGCTTAATACTCAGTAGTTTCTTGTTTACTTATCAGGGGAGGAAAATATGAATGAGCAGATTAATATAACAATCCCTTATAATTAGAAGAGTTCAGTAATTTTGTTGTTAAAAACTTGGTTATTTTCTTATATGCTAACATTGCATATTCAATATCTTCCTGATATATAACTTTGATTTTGTCTCTACCCTATCATAATGGATACAGAACGATCTATTAGAGGCTCTTAAGGTTTATAATTTAGAAAAACATGATTAGCTGGGAATTATTCTCAAAGATCATTTAACAAGCTAGTTTATTTCTTTATTAGTTTGCAGCTGCTTTTTTTTCCTTCTTCTTCTGTTAAGTCGACTATTCACGTTGTTGTGTTGTGTGCCATCAACTCCATTCCGACTCATAGCGACCCTACAGGACAGAGTAGAATTGCCCTATAGGGTTTACTACGCTGTAATCTTCATGAGAACAGATGTCCAGGTCTTTTCTCCCTTGGAGCCACTGGGTAGGTTCGAACTCCAGACCCTTTGGTTAACAGCTGAGGCTTAACCATTGCACTTAAATGCTAATCTATTTAACAGATTTGATAAAACATGTTTTCTTTGGAGAAGACTAGTTCTGATCAAAATAGTCAATCTAGATATTGAAAAACTTAACCCTGACTAAAAATGAAAATGAATCTTTTTTAGGAAATGAGAAGGGTTCAGGGTTTGGAGTCAGACAAACTTTCAAAGTCCAGTTCCTTGGAATGTAAGAGTATAGTGTTGGCAAAGTTTGTAATTACTCTAATCTTCAGTTTCATCAATAGTGAAGTAGGGATAATAATGTCAGCTTTGTGGATTTTTTTTTTTTTTTTTTGGTGAGAATTAGAGATGATATAGTTAAAGTTCCTATAGAGTCGCTATGAGTTGGAATCAATTCGACGGCAGCGGGTTTCGGGTTATACTTAAACTGTCTGGTACTTTGTAGATTCTCAGTAAATGATAGCTATTAATATACACCATAAATGATATGTAGTATGTGACAATGTATATTTAAACTTTACAATTGGTATTTGAATATTAAAACTTAATGGTTTGTGAATTTATGCCTATGTATATTTTTATTGAAATGATCATTCTTACTACCAATAGGTTTATGAATTTCTCTCTCCATTTATTTTGCTTGAACTCTAATCTTTCCTAGTATTGAGGAGGAAAATTAATACAAACATCTTATTTTGATTTTAAGGTTTTTCTTATCCATAAAACCAAATATTAACCATTAAAAATCCTGACCTAAACTGTAAAAGCCTGCCAGAAACTGCTCTATAGCAATGTAAATTTGTTTTATCTTGCTAGAAAAGGATAGTCATCAAACCATTACCTTCTGATTTAAATCTCAAAAAGTCTCCTGGCTGCAAGTGGGTTGAGGGACAAATTATTAGCAGTAAGGCCAGAAGTAACCTGATACCAGTTGATTTCAGTAAAGAGGGAAGGCAGGGTTCCATCAATCAAGTTTACATTAGCCAGTGGTTAATCTTCTATATTCCTCCCTCCTCTTCTCTTTATAAGCCCCATTGTACCTACCTTCTTGGAGTCATTTACTTTTTTTGGAATCAAAATGGAGTTGGAATTGACTCAACAGCGGGTTTGGTTTGGGTTTATATGCATACATAATACCTGTTCAGAATAAACCTGATGTATACATTTCAGTGAGTTTTCATTACTGTTAACACTAGAATTAGAATCTACGGATTAAAAAATAATAATAATATGTTCTATAAGCCCCATTATCTTCTAGTAGATTCCTACTCAGTGACCCCATAAGACAGATTAGAACTGCCCCATACGGTTCCCAAGGCTGTAAATCTTTATGGAAGCAGACTCCCACATATTTCTCCCAAGGAGCAGCTGGTGAGTTTGAACTGTTGATTCAGGAAATACTACTGGAGTCATGGAAACCCTGGTGGCGTAGTGGTTAAGAGCTATGGCTGCTAACCAAAGGACTGGCAGTTTGAATCCACCAGGCGCTCCTTGGAAACCCTATGGGGCAGTTCTACTCTGTCCTATAGGGTCGCTATGAGTCACAATTGACTCGACAGCAATGGGTTTGGTTTTTGGCTTATTAGAGTCATTATTCCCTGTCCTTGAGCATAGAGAATGTGACCCAGCTGGAGCTGGACTCACAAGAACTCACAAGGACACGTCAGCTGGGCCCTGAGGCATAAAGACAATAGCTAACATAATCTTGGAAAATATCTTTTAGGGAACCTTTCACATAAGCCAATAAAACAGAACACAAAAGAGTTTCCACTCTTATCTTTTTCTATCAGCATTTAGTGAATAAAAAATGTGTTGGACCAATGAAGACCCTCCTGACTGTCGTTACTGAAACCTGTACCAATGATTGTTAAGAAAGACAGTTCAAAATGTAGGATAACAGTTTCTAGCCAATCTGTGAAAAGGTGAAGCTTTCAATGGTTTTGTCCATTTTGTAATGTTAATATATACTGGTCATTCTATAACATTCCTCAGACTCGGGCAGACATGGCTGTGGCAGCATGCTTGCCCGATTTCCTACTTTTGCCTTTCTGAATACATGCTGAATAAAACTTTCTTTTTGCTTTACTAACTTTGTGATGTTTTTCCTTACAACACCGTAAACCTTTCAGTTAGCACCCAAGCACTTAACCACTGAGCTACCAGGGCTCCAATATCTTATACAGTACGGCACTATTTTTAAATAACTCACGGACAGATGATTGATAATTTTTAAGTATCATTTACAACATTGATTATCATGGAAATTTTAGTCTTATAATTTGAATAAAAATGATAGCTACTGTTATACATTTATTTTTCTTCTTCCTTAGAGAATATGAGAGGTATTATTAAACTACATATTTAAATGTCTATTTATATTTTACTTGGATTCACAATCAACGCCCATGGAAGTAGTGGTGAAGAAATCAAATGATGTAGCGCATTGGACAAATCTGCTGCAAGAGACTTCTTTAAAGTGTTAAAAGCAAAGATGGCACTTTGAGTATTAAGGTGCACCTGACCCAAGCCATGGTATTTTCAGTTGCCTCATATGAATATGAAAGCTAGACAATGAATAAGGATGACCAAAGAAGAATCAATACCTTTGAATTATGGTGCTGGCAAAGAATACTGAATAGACCTTGAACTGCCAGAAGAATGAACAAATGTGTCTTGGAAGAAGTACAGCCAGAATGCTCCTTAGAAGCAAGTTTGGCGAGACTTAATCTCATGTATTTTGGACATGTTATCAGGAGGGACCAGTCCCTGGAGAAGGACATCATGCTTGGTAAAGTAGAGAATCATCTAAAAAGAGTGTTACTCGATCTCCAGGTCTTGCTTGTTGCAACACTGAGACACAAGTCGGGCAAAACCAAAAAAAGAAAACTTAATTTTGTTTGCCAAGCAAAGGCTCCCCATTTGGGGAGGAAACAGTAGGGGGTGAGCTCTTCTTCAGGGTGTGTTCAAGGATGTGGTTCATCGGTATTGGTGGACAGCTCCTGTGAGGATGCCAACGTCATTGGGTCAGGGAAGTCATACTGGGGCCACAAGAGAGGGAAAATGGCAGCTTAGCTCCTCCCAGCTGCCATCCAGCAGCTGCCCGTCTCACTTCCCCCTTTTCTTTTCATGATTTGGATCCTGTATAAGGTACTAATGCTGGGTCAGATGAGAACATGGGCTGAAGGTCATTCTTCTGTAACTATTTTATGCTTGCTAGGGGCACTGGTGTAGAACTGGACTCCGTAACGGGTTCAGGGGAGATGGGACAATATCCCTGTTGTAACATCATCTGCAGATGGAACTTCTGGAGCCTGGAAGACACAAACTTTACTAAAAGGTAAACAAACAAGGCCCAAATACAAGCAAAAGGATGACCGCGATCAAGGGTCCTAGAAGGGGAAGAAACCACATTAAGCTCGAGATTGCAGCCTTTACTGCATCTGAGGTATCCTGTGAAGTTGGGCCTTGGCTGGACTTGTGTAGCCATTTAGCTTTTTCTTTTCACATTTATTTCCATCTCTCCTGAGGTGTTGACATAAGTGCAGCAACAGGTGTTGGCTATTGCACAAATGCCTCCTTGTTCAGCTAGCAGGTAGTTCAGAGTGATAGGATGGGATAAGACCACCCTCACGAGAGAGTCAAGGCTCTTTTGCTGATCTTCGATGGCTCAAGCAGAGGACTGTGCAATATTTTCTATGGACATAGTCAGATTACGGAGGGTGGTTTCATGATAGGCAAATCCTCCCCAAGGGGCCAGGAGCCCTATTACTGCACCTGTCCCAGCCAGAATTAAACCTAGTGCTCTCTTAGGTCTGTAACTTGAGGTTCAGTTGGAGGTCTAGTATATTTGGATGCTAGTGCCTGAGAGGGACAAAAATCCTAGGGAGCATTGACTGGTGGTAGTGACAGGGTCGATGCAAGTAGCTGCCCATCCATAGCTTGGATAGTGATAAGCTGGGCTGTGGCTATTTCGGTATGAGCCAGATCCTCATATCCAGACATATCCTTTGGGAGCACATAAAGATTCAGTGATGGTGCAGTTATTGAGGGTGGTGTTAGCTTGCACGAGACAAGTGTTGCTCTGCAAGTTCGGGGGTAGGGGACCATAAAGTGTAGGCTGGTATACTCGGCATGCAGGACTTTGGTATTCTCTTTTGTGGCATCGTAAATAGGCTTTAGAGGTGATGGAGTGTGCCTGGGGATGTAGGTCCCATGTGGAAAGTCAAGTGATAGTTAGAGATCAAATAAAAAAGTTCTTGGGAAATTCCTTGTTATCTTCCCTCAATAGATGCCCCTGTGCAGCAGATTTGGTTGATCAGATTAGTTTGGATACAAGTTGTCTCATTCCGGTCGTCAGGGGTTTTAGCATTGGAGTTAGTGAGACTCTGGAAGCCTGTTGGACAAAGTCCTTATTGTAATTAGAGGAATTAAACTCTTGGTCAATGAGTTGTAAACAGACAGAGTTGGTTTGGTTCTCAACCCAGGAAGTGTTAATCCCATATACAGGAGTGAATGAAAGATGGGCCCAGAGGGAGACCCATCATGTGGGGAATCTTGGTGGTATCTGGGTGTAATTAATGACCAGGACCACTTCTACACTGTCTTTAGTTCTGGGGGGAGGTGTGAAGCAGATGCAGCAATCTTCCAAGTGGAGCGCCTTCCAGGTACTTATGAGATAATTATCTGGCCATTCCAGGAGTCTTGCCTCTCCTCCAGAGAGACATAGGAGATAAACAAACAGGATATAAGGCCGCATGTGGGTGGCAGAACCCACAGCCTAAAGGATGAACAGGGTTATGAACAGAGCTAGTTGACAGTCAATCACTGACCTCAGCAGAAAGCAAACACCAGGACATACAAAACCAGAAAATAACGACCTATAAGGCTAAAACAACATGCACAGCCACCAGGGGATGAAAATCAACTGGCACAATTGTCTATGTTACCTGTTCCTCCTAAACAACCACTTTAAACCCTCTAATAGCTAAATCTCCCAATTATCACTGTCTTGCCAATTCTTACTCTTCTGCAGGGTTTGGTGGTCAATATCGGGAGTGGGAGCCAGTTTGATAAGGAGAGTGGTGGATCCATGCTCCCCTTCCGGTGATCTTGACTGCAGTGGGGGTTGACATCAGCACCTCAAAAGTCCGGTCCATTTTTCTGCCAGGTGTGCAGTGTTCCAGGTCTTGACATATATCCAGCTACCAGGCTTCGAAACGTGGAGAGGGACTTCCGGTTGTGGAAGAATCTGCCATATTGCTTACCTGTGAATAAAGTCAAGCATCTCTGCCACAGAATATAAATATTGTTTAATAAAGAGCTGGCCTTGCTCATGCATGTTCTCAGCCTCCATAGTGTTTCCAGGATTCAAAGTATTTAAGCCCTTCCAAAAGTTACGGAGGAGGAGACACCCGTACATGAACTCAAAGGGGCTTACCTTAAGTTTGGTTTGAGGCACTCTAATCCTGAACAGAGCCAAGGGAAGGACCTTAACCCAAGTAAATTAGGTCTTCTGGCAAAGTTTAGCCAAATGGGTTTCAATAGTCCAGTTCATTCTTTCTACTTTTCCACCATACTGGGGTCTCCATGCACTGTGAAGATGCCACTTAATCCCCCGCTGTCAGGCTCCAAGTTTTGTGACTTGAGCAGTAAAATGTGTTCCATTGTCACTCCCAATGGTTTGGGGAAGGCTAAACCTGGGATGATGTCTTCCAGCAGCCTTTTGGCAACTTCTGTGGCCTTTTCAGTTCTGCAGGGGAATGCTTCGACCCAGCTGCAAAAGGTGTCTATAAACACTAGCAGATATCTGTAACTACCTGAAGCCTGGCGCATCTCGGTGAAATCTATCTGCCAGTCTTCTCCCAGAACAAATCCTTGGTACTGGGTCCCCTCTGGCACTGCTGAGAAGGTCTTGGGGTTCTTTTTCTGACAGGTGACACATTGTCTAGTATTGTCACTGATAATAGCCTGTGAACTCTGGCCGACAAAGTGTCTCTTTACCCAATCATACATCGTTTCCCTTCCATAGTGGGTGGCCTCGTGTAGGTGCTTTAGGATGCTGCGGACCTTGTGTTGTGGAATGAATAACCTCCCATCCCTTGTGCAGAACCATTTATCATTTTTCTGGAGCTGCCATTGATCGGCCACATAAAGGTCTTTTTCACTGTAACCAGGGTCTTCCGTGGCTTGTGGCAAGCTAGGATGTAGAAAGAGGGCAGCAACTACCACTAGGGTCACTGTTCTTGCCACCTGCTTGGCCTCAAAGTCAGCCCTTCGGTTGCCTTGGGTCAATGCTGTATCTCCCTGCTGATGTCCCCTGCAGTGTACCACAACCAGAGCAGCGGGGAGTAACATTGCCTGAAGGAGTTGTAAAATCTGTTGCCTTGTTTAATTTCTTTACAAGCCCTTCTGCTTCCACAAAGCTCCGTGTGCATGTAAAACTGAAAATATGTACTTCGACTCCATGTAAATAGTCACTCGCTTGGACTTGGCCAACCGCAAAGCCTGGATCATCTCAACCAGCTCGGCCTTTTGGGCCGAGTTTCTGTTGGGGAAAGCGTTCGCTTTAAAGACCTTGGTGCGTCTGACAATTGCATAGCCCGCCCTCTGTTGGCCACACTCTACGAAGCTACTTCTGTCCGTGAAGATTGCGAAGTCAGCATCTGCTAGAGACTGATCTTTTAGGTCTGGGTGGCTGGCATAGACCAGGTCTACAGTCTCAACACAGTCATGGTGGATAGGGTCTTCCAGGGGTAGAGTGGGGAGAAGGATGGCCGGATTTAGAGCAACAGGAGATTGGACCAACATGTTGGGATTATCAACCAGAGACGCCTGGTATTGAGTATTCAACTCTGGGATAGCCAACGACTCCCCCTTTGTTCCAGTATAGTGAGTACTGAACGAGGGGCATGAACTGGAATAGTTTGGCCTAAGGTTAGCTTTTCAACTGCCTTCAGGATCCGTACAGTGGCTGCTACTGCTTTAAGGCATGCTGGCCACCTACCAATGACTGGGTCCATAGTCTCGGAGAAGTAAGTTACTTGTTGCAGGGACCCCCGCAGCTATGCCCTGATGCTCTTGCACAAAAAGATCAAAAGGTTTATGCAAGTCTGGGAGTCCTAACACTGGAGCATCTGGTAAGGCCTTTTTAACCTGTTCGAATGCTGTTTGTTCTTCTTTGGTCCAAAGAAACAGGTGTCTCTCTTTTACTTCTACGAGGGTATAGAGGGGCTTGGTTAAGTAGCCTGAAATTAGAGATCCATATCTTGACGAAGCCTGCTATTCCCAGGAACCCTCGGAGCTGTTTCCAGTTCTCTGGGGGTGCTAGTCTACATACAGCTTCTTTCGTGTCTGGATGGAGCTCCCGCTTTCCCTCACTGATGATAAACTCCAAATAAGTGACCTTCTGCTGGGCTATTTGGCCCTTTTCTTTCAACACCCTATACCCAACCTCTGCGAAAAAGTTTAACACAGTCACAGTGTTCTCTGCACAGCTGAACTTGTCAGAGCTGGCAATCAATAAGTTGTCCACATACTGCAACAGGGTGCCATTGATCAGTGTCAACCTTTGGAGGTCTTGGGCCAGGTGGTTCCAAACAGAGTGGGACTGTTTTTAAAGCCCTGAGGCAGAACCTGTCAGCAATATTGTTTTTGTCTAATATGCGGGTCTTCCCATTCAAAGGCAAAAATCTCTTGGCTACTGGAATCCAAGGGCACACAGAAGAAAGTATCCTTTAAATCTAAGACCAAGAAAAATTTCCAAGCAGGTAATAGTGTCATAAGTAAGGTATAAGGATTAGCCACTGTGGGGTGTACTGTTACCGGTACCTGGCTGATGGCGCGCAGATCTTGGACAAATCAATAGGAGCTGTCTTTCTTCTTCACAGGCAGGATGGGAGTGTTAAACGCAAATGTACAGGGTGTTACGAGTCCAAATTCTAAGTATCTCTGTGTTAAAGGCAGTACCACCAACCAAGCCTCTTGTCTATTCTCTGCCCTGTGACTGTAATCCCAGTGGAGGTCTCGAAGGGGGAAGATGTCATCAACTGCATCTCTGGTCAGCTGAGAGTCATGTCCTCTCCGGGCTTCCTCTCAGGCCCTATCTAGGACCATCCACCTCTCTTCTGGGGAGAGGAGGATGCTTAAGAGAGATTAACAGTCTGCCCATGTGGGATCAAAAGAGTTAAAGATGGTAGTAAACAGTTCATACATTTTTATCAGTTCCTGGTGGTATCCCAGTGGTATCCAGTTAATCAGGTCTGCTGTACTAAAGGGAACATTAACCCGAACCAGGCCCCCGTCTGCTGCTGGGGTTTGGCAGAGGGGATACTGGCTGGAGGCTGGTCCTCCCTGTTGGTTTTGTCCCAGCTCCACAGCACCCTGGGCCATATTTGTCCCTTGATAAGGTGTTGTCTCTCCCTCGTATTTGGTCGCAACAAGGGAAGATCTCCAGGACATTCGGATGACTCTGCTTTCCTGTTCGGCCCTCCATCCTCCCTGTTGGCTCCAGAAAAGGACAGTCGCTGAGAAGGGGGGGCAAGAGCATGCTCCTCGCCCCTTCCTGCCAGCCTGCTTTTGCCTCCTCTGACTGCCCACCCCCTGCGGCGCAGGTCCAGGAGGAGAGCCACACACACTGCTGGAGGATGACACAGCAGCTGGGGCAGGAGCAGGAAAAAAGGGGTAAAGTGGAGGAGGCTGTGGCAGCCCCAGGGGGTGAAAAGGGCCGTCCGCCACTAGCTCTGGCAGCGGCTCGGTGGGCTTTTTCTTTTCCTTTTATACACAGACGTTACAAGACTTCTGAGTTTTCTCATCATTATACAATGACGGGAAGGCCTCCACATAATGCTTTCATCCCACTTACCATTTCTTGTGCAATATAAATCTAGCTGAAGGATGATGTTGTGATCCAGTGATCTGCTGATGGACCACCTTTCTCGGTCCCCTAAACAATACTGGGGCCAAGCAGTATTACATAAGAAAATTAATTTCCTCGTTTTCATAGGCTCATAGCCTAATTTATCCCAATTCTTTAAAATACACCCTAAGGGTGAACACTCTGGAATACTTTTAGTATTACCCATGTTCTCCTACACACACGCAGGAAGACAGACAAAGAACACCGGTTCCAGATACACTCAGACAGAAGGATGTCCCCTCAACCCAGAGGGGCGCCCACCAGATGGCAGGGGTCTAGTCCTATCTACCACGGACCTCCTTACAGGCCTACCAGGATTTGAATCCACCAGAAACGGTGCTTACCTGATTATCGCAGATTTTTTCCCTCACTTTCCGGAGTCGCCATTGGGTTCAGAGGGCGTCCGCCGGGACTCCGAAGAGCTGCCCAGATGGAACAAGCAGTTCCGTTGCCGGCTGTTGACGTCCTTGTAGGGTCGGGATCAGCACATCCGCAACACCCAGCGGTAGCCTCCTGGCTGGCCTACCAGAATACGTTACCTGGACCTCTGGGCCTTGCTCCGCGCGACAATGAGACACCAGTCAGGCGAAAGCGAAAGAGGCAAACTTTATTTGGCTGGCAAAGCAAAGGAGCACACCGGGACCTGCGCCACCGAGATGGCTCCCCGTTCGGCAGGCACAGGGGTTTATATGGGAAAGAAACAGAGTAGGGGATGAGCTCTTCTTCAGGGAGTGTTCAGGGGCATGGTCCATCAGGATTGGTGGACAGCTCCTGTGATGATGCCGATGTCATTGGGTCGAGGCAGTCGTACTAGCGCTGCAATGGAGGGAGAATGGCAGCTTAGCACCTACCAGCCACCATCCAGCAGCTGCCCCACCAAGAGGAAGACCTTCAACAAGATGGACTGACACAGTGTCTGCAACAATGGACTTTAGCATAGTAACGATTGTGAGCATGGTGCAGGACCCGGCAGTGTTTCCATCTGTGGTACACAGAGTTGCTATGAGTCAGAACCGACTCCATGGCAGGTAACAACAAAAATTATATTTATTTATTAATAATTAATTATTACTTACTACATAAATTTTTTTTTGCTAAAAACTATCATGTAATTTATACTTTTGCTTGGGAGGCAAATACTGGACAACAAACAAAAACAGTTATTTTTATTAGAACAATGTAAGGTAAAGAATTTAACTTTATGCAGAGTAATTTGGTCGTTGCCCTTGTTTACTGAGAGATAACTCTAAACCTGTGGAATTTCTTGAGTAATTGAGGTTCCTTTGTTATCTAAACCACATTAGAGGGTTTGTGCTAATGAGTAGGGCCTGGCTAGGCCATGAAGACCTATGTAAGACCTGATATCAGCTGGTCTCATGGAAGCAGGGGATGATTCCATCTATCATGCCTATGTTTTTATTTTATCCATTTTCTTCTAGTGTATAGTACTATGACCTCCTGTTTTTATGACTTTGTTCTACTGACAAATGAGGTTGAGAACGTTTTCATGTTTATTGGGCTTTTGCATATTCTCCTTTGAGAAGTGGCTGTTCAAGTTTTTACACATTTTTCTAATGGAATTTCTGATTTTTCTGATAAAAGTATGTGAGTTCTTATATATTCTTGATATGGCCCTTTGTTGGTTATTTCAAATGCCTTCTCCCACTCTGTGGCTTTTTTTACTCTTTTACTGGTGTCATGCTAATGCAATCTCACTCATCAGTTTAATTCTATATGGTTATTGACTTGCCTTTAATCCAAAAGATCATATAGAAATTATATACATTGAATGACTATTATCTTAACAATCAAGTTCAACATATTTCTTCAGCAGCTATTGCCAGCAATACCACCATCTATTGTTGAATTGCTTCAAATTGCCTTTGTTGCTGTTAGGTGCCAACCAGTTGGTTCTGACTCATGGCAACCTTGTGTATAACAGAAGGAAACATTAATAACCCTTTTGTTACTTGTTGTACATATAGCTACAACTTACTTCTTCTGTCTCTGGGGTTCATTGGGAAGCTATTGTACCATGACAGTACATGCTGCCAGCAGGCAGGGCTCTATGTAACAGTTTAAAATGTAAAAAAAATAAGCAAGTGATGCAAATTACAGTTTTTACAGGTATTGATGAGGTAGTGCTGAATCACTGAATTTTTGGTAGGAAAAACACGAATTTTTAAAATTTTTATTTGGTACAGATATGTACCTCTGGACTCTGAGGGTAGAATTTGTGGTGACAAGGGGTACACATATGTACCTCTGGATTCCAAGGGTAAGATTTGTGACATGAGGCATAAACAAAAACCATATTACCTACCAAAAATTCAAACACACTCAATGATTCAGCATGCCCTCCGTTACTGAAAACATGTAGTAGCAACAAAAAATTAAACGGAGAAAATAATTGGGTCTTGAAAGTGGGAATAAAATGGGAAGGGCAGGGTTCAGTCATTCATATTAAGGTTAGCCAATGGTCTGTCTTCTATATTTATCCCTCCTCTTCTCTTTAGAAGTCTCATTGTACCTAGCTTGTTTAAGCCATTGGCTTTTTCTGGAATCAAAATGATCTCCTTATGTGCATATAAAATAACTGCTCAGAATAAGCCTTATGTTCAAATTTTGTTGAATTTTTGGTTATTTTTAACAATAAATACACACTCTCAGAACTATACACACAATTTTCCCTAGTTCCCTAGTTCAGAGCAATGGAAGGATTATTGACCCTTAGTAGTATTTTTCTTTTAATAGAATATTGAAATACCCCTTTACTTATGAAATTATATTGATTTTGAAAGCTGCTTCTATATAGAAAATCTGTCTCTTCTGCTGATGTTGTCAGAGTTGCTGTTACTGCCAAAGCATCAGCTTTTCTCTAAAACTGAGGCAGAAAGTATTATTAGAACCTGAGGTAGAAGTCAAGAGACAAATTTTCTGTATTAAATTTGTTACAACCAGATGAAATTGAATTATAAGCATAATCCCAGCTATATCATGGGTTAAAAAGAATATTTCTGACCTGTTCTTAGAATTGAACAATATTTTAAGACATCTATAGCAGAAAATGTGTTAGGATTTCCAAAGAATTGGCAACAAATGGACTTTTTTTTATAAAGAAATAATTATGTCCAAAGAAAAAACTAGCTGTGATCTCAAAAGTATTCACTAAATAATTAGCTGGCCTATTTTTTTGTTATTTTGACCTGGAATACTAATTATCAAGGTAGTATTTTAAGTACAAACAGACATTTCTTATAAATTCAAACGTTTGTGAAGGGAGTAACAATATAAGAGGTGAAAAGGGATATGAGAAAATGGCATGTGCTTTCTGAATCCGAGAAAAGACAGTTTCCACTTTCCCATTCTTCAGAAATCCCCTGTGTTCATATCTCTGCCTGGCCTCTTGAATTCATGCTATGGATTTCATGACAGGTGGAAAACGCAAGGTTAAACGGGCTACAATTCGCCTGTATTTCATGGTAGATTGTTCTTAGAATGTTTGCCTTTGTTCTGTTTGCTCTTGGTGAAGAGCAGGGCCCTTGAGGTTCACCGAGATATGCCCTAGAGTCTGTTGTCCTTCCATTTTATCACCTGACAGCACTGGTTGTAGAGTGTAATTAAAAGTCAAAGCTAGCTTTTGGGATATGTGTTCTAATGAAGGAACCATCTGAAATTAGGACTTAAATACTGAAGGGTTCAGGGACATGGAAGCTGGTATTTGTTATGCATTCTAGTGGCAAAACTTTGCAGCTAATTGAAGGCTAACTAAACCCCTTGGACACATTTCAAGTCACGTCAGTGATTTTTTTCTTCCCAAGGAACCAGATAGGACATGCAGCTTAGTACTGCTTTTTTCTATCTTAATTACCACAATGAATTGTGCTAATATAAATTTACTTTGGAGGCATGTTCTATGATTATAACCAGGCGAACATTGTTGGCATTTGTTTTCAATTCTATGAGCATCATAATCTAACTCAACATTTTATAATAATTGTCAATTTAAAGGTAAACCCCAAATATTTTGAAAGCATTGAAATGCCATTTAAATATGCAATTGGTGCAATTTATATTTATTGGCTATTGAGGTAATTTCACAAGGTACGAATGACAACTCAAATGTTACTTCATAAGATTTGCATTTTTTCATGTTTTCAATATTTCATTGATTCCAAACCATGATGTAATAGATCTAGCTTATTAATGCATGTGCATATGGACTATACAACCAATTTTAAAATAACAAAGGAAGTTAAAAAAGAGCTAGTTTAACTCTTAGGGCATTGCGCGTTCGTCTTTAAAACAGAGCTTCAGTCAGAAAATTGTGTAAATTTAATTTACTACAGCTGAAATTCCTGAGGTAGTAACTAAACCTCATGAGCTAATACATTGGAAACAAAAGTAGCAAATTTTGTAGAGTGATAAATTTGATCATAAGATTAATTTATATTTTAGCATTGTGGAATATTTAAAGGACTAATATTTATGCTACACTTTCATAAGTTTTCAGAACTGATAGCTGTTTTTACTTAAAATACTGTGCCTCCTTTGTAAATATAAGTTGTTTTTAATTTTGAAATATATTGAGATAATTGTTGGACTTGAATACTCTAAATAGTTTTATGTAGTTTACTAATGTAGAAACAATGAAATGTAACAAAGCTCTGATACTTAAGAGACTAGTTCTTCTTTTTTTTTTTTTTAATTCAGTATTAGTTCTACCACTGGACCACATTGCTTAGAGGCAGTGATTTTGTTTCCTGAACTCACATAAATCCTGAAGATCTGGAATCTTAGCCATCACTTCTTTTGGGCCTCTACTTCTTTCTCCATCCAAAAAGTAACAGAAAGGAGTAATATGTAAAATTAGACCTATATCTGTCACCGTAGTCAATTCCGACTCATAGTGACCCTATAGAACAGAGTAGAACTGCCCCATAGGGTTTCTAAGGCTGTAATCTTTAAGGAAGCAGACTGTCATATTTTTCTCCTGAGAAGCAGCAGGTGGGTTCAAACCACCAACCTTCCCATTGGCAGCCAAGGGCTTTAACCACTATGCCACCAGGGATCCCATTTAAGATAATGGATAAATTGCATATAAATGCATGCATATATATGCATGGATTCTTACCTTATGTTGATATTTTATTCTGTTATTAAGCCTATTAAATATTATATTTAATACTGTTTTAACATAACAAAGAGAACTCTTGATCTTAAGATAGGTATAGGCAGAATAGGTTAAGAGACAGAGTAAGCTGTAAATTAAAAATAAAACAACAAACAAAAATCAAAGAAATGAAAAGAACTGAAGATGACATTTTGGATTCTATCAAAACTACTGCTGTCAGCTGGATTCTCTTGGGGGCACAAACAAATAACTTGCTCTTCTTGCATCCAGTCGTTTCACCCATCAAACTACAACAAGCAGCATAGCCACAAAAAACATGGTCAAATGGAAGAAAAAAAAAAAAAAGGAATTCACAAAGAAACATGTCTGGGTTCATTTAAGTACCACCTTAGTAAGCGTTTGGAAAATTAATCTTCGATTTCCTTATGTGAAAAAAAAAAGGGAGGTGGGTAAAGAAAACCCATTTCATGGACTTGTTAAAAGCTATAATGAGATGATAATGCAAGACTTCCATAGAAAGGAATCATTCAACGTATGTTAGTCCCTTTCTTCCATTCTAGATTATATAGTAAATATTCTATAAAACAAAGGTGTAACTTCAGAAGTCAGAGGATGTTGAAGAGGTTCATTTAAGTAAGCCATTTCTCTAAAGCGCCATACCTTAAAAATTGTTCATAAAAGACTGAAAAGTATCTTTTCCTTTGAAAGTTCTCTAGTCAAGGAGTTTTCCCACTTCTGACTTGAACAGCCTTTGTGAGGCTCCTCGTACATATCTGAATTATCTCAGGCAGAGTATCTCTAGTTCCTCTACAATTGACCTGCAGAAAAGACGTCATTCTCAGTTCAAAACCACTTTGTCCACTCAGAGAATATTATTTGGGCACTTTTCAGCTATCTATATAACTCAGGCTCAAAATATTAAAAAAAAAAAAAAAAAATCAGAGAATAACTGTTTCAGAAAAAAGTTAAATAATTTTGAAAAAGTTGGCCTCCTTCCTGATTTCAGAAGTTAAAATGCCAGACCCAAATTTAGAGAAGGAATGTAAGAGAAATATATTTTTAAAAAATTATGTGTTGTCATGGTTCCTCAATGTCAAGATATATAAATGAAAGGTGAAAAAGTATCACTTTGACTTATTGGGTATTTTGCTTGTTTGTTTGTTTGCTAGAGGTGTAGTTTAATGAGAAGGAAATATCAGTTTTGGAGTAAAACAGATCTAGGTTTGATTCTTGGCTCCCTCAGTTTCTTCATGTTTAGAAATATGTCTAGCAGTGCCTACTTCATAATACTATTCCAAGTATTGTTTAGTTAACTTTTGTGTGCTCTGCAAGACAGTACATTATCCCATTTCCCACCCAAATTTAGCTGCCATATTGAATCTCAGTATAGTTTCCATTTTCACTCTTTTTCCTTTACAAACAAAAGAGATGAGTATAGCTCTACCTTCAAAATTCTGTATTTGTTTCTAGTAGTACTTAAACTTCATCATATTTATATGAGCAGTACTAATTAAAATTATACATTTAATGTCTTATAGTTACAATGGGATTTCCAAATAAACAGGCCTATATTTTTAAGAAAACTGATAATAAACAATAATTACAAAATCTTCTGATTTTGGTGAAAGGATACGAAGGAAAAAAGAAATATTTCCAAAGTAATATCAAGTATTTTTTTGTTAGAAACTGGAGTCAACTTTGTAACTCAAACTTCCCTGTATATTCCATATCATATATTGGAAATTGTTATTTTCTTTAAAATCTGTAGTCCAGTGATGATTCACTTTAATGCAAAACAACTTTTATCAAATGACCTTTCTGGCAATACTTAAAATATGTTTACTTTCATGTGGAAAATTTTGATAATCCACAGGAGTTTTCTCCTCTTTTCCCAGATATTGATATTTCTGAATCAAATATGTGTGTATTATTTCTTATGTATTTACAGAGGAACTTTAAAGTTGCTCTGCATGGATGAATTGCTATAAGGTCACTTGGGCTTTTCAATGTTTCCAACTTTCTGTTCCCTCCTTGCTCTGCTGACCCCTCTAGGAGACAGTTCCCCTACTTTCTCCAACTTTCGTTGTCAAAAGCACTCCAATACATTAAGGAGCAGATCAAGCCCCTTTCTACTGGGCTGCCTTCCTTGATCCACTGAAGACGTACCCACAGTCAGAAGTGATTTCTTCTGCTCTGGAACTTCCATAACCTTGTATTTGGTGTTTCTCTTAGGGATTTTTATCATGTTTGGAATATTTAGATCCCTACTTTTAGTGTGCAAGCCCTGCTTCTTATTTAATGTGTATCTCCTATCTCACCTTGCCCAGTGCTTCCTCCATAGTGAGTGATCAGGGAATCTTGGCCAAAATAAATCGTGGCAAGAAGAATGCATTAACATCTTTTAAGACATCATCAAAAAAATAAGCATTTATCCAATCATTATTTATATCAAGAAACACATAACTATAAATCAAATATCTTTATGTAATTTGAGAAAGCGTTTGAATAGTAGGCGAACTATTGAATGGATTTCAGACTATTTAGTAAAATGTGTCTATATTATCAGACTTGGTGTATTCTAAAGAATATAAAACATCTCATATCTCATCCCTATTTATAGAATATCCCAAACATACTGACATGTTTCTAAGAAATTTGAGGACCAATAAATTGATACTTCTATTATGGATTGAATTGTGTCCCCCCAAAATGTGGGCCAACTTGGCTAGGCCATGATTCCCAGTATTGTATGGTTGTCCACCATTTTGTGATCTGATGTAATTATTCTATGTGTTGTAAATCCTAACCTCTATGATGTTAATGAGGCAGGATTAGAGGCAGTTATGTTAATGAGGCAGGACTCAATCTACAGGATTAGGTTGTATCTTGAGTCAGTCTCTTTTGAGATATAAAAAGAGAGAAGCAAGCAGAGAAGTGAGGGCCCTCATTACTACCACGCAAGAAAAAGTAGGAGCAGAGTGCATCCTTTGGACTTGGGGTCCCTGTGCTGAGAAACTTCTAGACTCAGGGGAAGATTGATGACAAGGACCTTCCCCTCAGAACTGACAGACAAAGACAGCCTTTTCCTGGAGCTGGTGCACTGAATGCAGACTTCTAGCCTCCAAACCTGTGAGAGAATAAATTTCTGTCTGTTAAAGCCATCCACTTGTAATATTTCTATTATAGCAGGACTAGATACCTAAGACAACTTCATATCCACATTTTCAATCCACAAGTCACAGACTGTGCTGTATAAGGACTGTAATGCCAACACATATTCAAAGCTACAGAGATTTAATATAAAGAAAAATAAATTTGACCTTAAAATTAAATTATATGCTTGATCAGAATACAGTGATAAAATAGAAGAATAAGAACCAAGACAGAAATAACACCTTTGGTATGTTTTTGTGTGTGTGAGATTCTGGACAGCAGAGTTTCAGACAAACACTAAATCAGATAACTCATATCAGGCACTATTGCACTAAGAGAATTACCGTAGATAGGATAAAAGTACAAACTGAATTTTCGTTTACCCAGACACGACTAGAAATTCCATCAATGTTTCATTTTAGAACAAAAAGGAATAGCATTTAAGAGAAATAAAGCAAGGTCAATGATGGAAACAGTCGAGTCATTTAATCTTGCAAGGCACCATATATTAAATTTTTAAAAGACAAATAGATTGGAGCCTGGGAACAAATAAAAGGTGAAATTATTACTTTAATTTAAATACAGTTTGTAAATATTGATGGGACAGACAGTGATCAGGGATTTGCATGTCATGGTCAACACATATATACTGTGGATATGGTCAGGAGCCAACTTTATGGTTCTAGGTAATTATGTCAGTAGATTATGTATATTATATATTTATAAAAGTGACAGGATTATGATTGAGGCCTGTGGATTAAAGAACCAATATAGTAAAATATATCAGTATGAATATTAACTCGCTGTCATGAAAGTGACAAGTGGTTCCTAGGCGGATTCCTTAACTTTGTGATATAAGCAACCCGATTTCAGCAGTATTGTTCTGTATGAGGATAACACTCATAAATGCTTTGTGTGCCTTTCTTCTAGAAAAATCTATGAAAAAATTAAAAACCACAAAATTTGTTGCTAGTTGTTAAAACTGTAAAAAAAAAATCTTTTTATTAGCAGTGTGCTGTTATTTTTTATTTACAATTTAACCCAGTTCTATAATATGTTTGGTATTTGCTAAGTAGAGTTGTAGTATCTACTTCATTCACCAGCTGTTGTAATTTGAAGCATAAGTTTACATTCTCATTAATTTATATAATCACACTAGTGACACCCTGGGAAGAAAGTCTGGATAAGGTATAACCCTTTTCTCAAGATTATCAAGGAGAAATTTTAAATGGTAGAAATCTCAGGCCATAAAAGAAATGTTCTGGTGTCTTAAGTTTAAAAAGCAATAAATACGTCATTTTCTACAAGTTCTTAATAGATATATGGAAGTTAACCATCTGATTCTCTACTCCAAAGAGCAATGTAATGGATCATAAATATAGAGGAAGAGGAAAAGTTTGAGTGCTGTGAAATAGATTGACTACACGTTGTAAGGGAAACAACTTTGAGCCGCATATAGTTGGACTCATGACTTTTTTTTTTTTTTTTAAACTCATTCTGTCAATCTCTTTATTGTAAATGGTGACTTAATCCATTTACATTTAAAGTGATTACTGATCATGAAGGGCTTATTTTCTGCCATTTTGCTATTTACTTTCTATACATCTTTTGTCTTCTTGCTCATCAATTCTAGTACTCCCTTCTTTTGTGTTTCATTGATTTTTTTATTTTATTATTTGTTTTGATGTACTATTTTGACTCCCTCTTCATTTCCTTTCCCGCATATGTTTTTTAGTTATTTTCCTAGTTGGTGCCATCAGAATTACAGTTAACATGATAAATGTTAAACCAATCTAGTCTGAATTGATACCAACTTAGCCTTGATAGGATACATTAACTCTCCACCCCTCTACATTTTTGTTACAAATTACCTCCTTATACATTGTATGCCCATTATCATAGATTTATAATTATTGTTTCATGCATTTTGCCTTTAAATTGTATAAAACCAAAAACCCATTGCTGTCGAGTCAATTCTGACTCATAGCGACCCTATAGGACAGAGTAGAACTGCCCCATAGGGTTTCCAAGAAGAGCCTGGTAGATTTGAACTGCTGACCTTCTGGTTAGCAGCCATAGCTCTTAACCACTTTGCCACGAGGGTTTCCTTTAAATCGTATAGGAAACCAAAAAAAAAAAAAAAAAACCCTTTGTCGTTGAGTCAATTCCAACTCATAGCTACCCTATAGGACAGAGTAGAACTGTCTCATAGGGTTTCCAAGGAGTGGCTGGTGGATTGGAACAGCTGACCTTTTTTGTTAGCAGCCGAACTCTTAACTGTTGTGCCACCAGAGCTTCATAGGAAACCAAAAGAGGTATCCTATATAAAAATACAATAATAGTAGCTTTTATATTTATCTATGTAAGTACCTTTATCAGAGATGTTTATTTCTTCATATTACCATCTAATACTGTTTTGTTTCTGTCTGAAGAACTCCTTTTAGCATTAATTTTAGGGCAGGTCTATTAGTGATGAATAGGTCTCCAGGTGGAGCAAATGGTTTGCGCTTGACTATTAACGTAACGGTTGGCAGTTCGAACCCACCCAGTGGCATTGTGGTAGAAAGGCTCGGCTATCTGCTTCTGTAAAGATTACAGCCAAGAAAACCCTATGGAGCAGTTCTACTCCAACACGTGGAATTGCCCTGAGTTGGAATCGACTTGGAGGCTACGGGTTTAGGTTTGGTTTAATTAGCAATGAGCTCCTTCCTTTTGTTTATCTGTGATGTCTTAGTTTCAGCTTCATTTATGGATAGTTTGCCTCATAAAGAATTTTTTAGTTGACAGGTTTAGTTTAGTTTAGTTTTTTTTCCTTTCAGCACTTTAAATATTTCATCCACTGCATTCTGGCCTCCGTGGTTTCTGGTGAGAAATGAGAAATCTGCTGTTAATTTTATAGAGGATCTCTGTACATGATTAGTCACTTCTCTTGCTTTTTTCAAGAATTTTCATTCTCTGTTTGACAGTTTGATTATACTGTGTGTCAGCGTGGATCTCTTTGAGTTTACCCTGCTTGAAGTTTGTTGAACTTCGAATGTGCATATCCATGGCTTTCATCAAATTTACAAAGATTTTGCCTATTATTTATTCAAATTTTTTTTCTGTCCCTTTTTCTATATCTCATCAATGTCACTGGTTTTTCTTCTGTCTGATAAAATTTTCTGTTGCATTCCTCTGGAGTGTGTGTGTGTGTTTAGTTCAGCTACTGCGCTTTTTAGCTCCAACATTTACATTTGGTTCCTTCTTATAATTTCTGTCTCTATTTTGATATTCCCTACTTGTTCATATAACATTCTTCTGATTTTTTTAGTTATTTGTTCATAGCTTCCTTCAGCTCTTTGTGCATCTTTAAGACAGTTAATTTAAAGTCTCTGTCTAATATTTTCAATGTTTAGGCTTCCTTGGGAATGTTTTCTGTCATTTTTTTCTCCTCTGAATAGGTCACACTTTCCTGTTTCTTTGTATGCTCTATAATTTTTTTTTAACTGGCAATTTTTAGATACTATAATGTGGTAACTTTGCAAATAAGATTCTCCCTCTTCCCCAGATATTGCTGATGTTACTTGTTGAGGGATGCCATTATCCATTTGTTTAGTGACTTTTCCAAATTATTTTTACAAGGACTATATTCCTTATCATGTATGGTCACTGAAGTTTCTATTCCGTTATCTCCACTGTCAGCCAGTAACCTGATAGAGATTTCCTTGAATTCCTGGATTTAATAAGAGAGGGGGGAAAAGGTGTTCTGTCCCTTTAAATTATCTCTGACAAGGACTGCCCAGGAAGCCACTTCATCCCAAGGGAGTTGAAACAGTGGTGAGCTCCTTCCCTAGACCCTTTGTGAACCATCAGGCAGATCAAAACACACAATCCTGATCCTAGGAAAACAAGATCCTTATCGTCCACCTCTTACCAGCAAGCAACACCAGGAAAGCAGGCAGCAATCCCTTTTGCTGGCTGCTGGGGGCTGGAGGGATGGTCAGTGCTACATGAAAACCCAAAATTTACCAGCTTTTTTTATTCTGCATACATTCCCCTGGAAACTACAGGTATAGACATGCAGACTCTAGAGTTCCAAAACACTTAGTTCTGAGGATTCTTTCCAGCTTAATCATTGGTTGAGTAAAGGGACTAACTCTGGAGCTTGGTGCTTGATCATCCTTCTGCATCCTTATATTTAATAGCAGGGTTTATAATGAAACTCAGAAGCATTATTTCAAAATAAGTATGTATACACACACAAAATCACATAACATCATAATCAAAATAATAAATCAGAATCCAAAATATATAGTATATAATGAGGACTTTATTAAGTAATTTTGTCTTAAATTACAGCAGTCCAAAAAATTAGCCCTTCTTTGAAATGAAATGTGACATTAGCGTGTTTTATTTTCTCAAATATATTTTTACTCTTTTCATTTATCTCCATATTTCATCCTATTCTGCCTCTTCTACAATTTCCTCTACCTATATTTCCTCTTTAATCCTCTGAATCAAATACCTCAGGAACTCCCTGTGTGGAGCAAAATCTTTGGACAAGCCAGGCGGCCATAGTTTTCTCTGTTCGTCTCCTGGTTGGCATCTTAAGGCATCAGAACAAACCACCACCCCTACGAGGCCCGATGTTTGTCAGCAGGGTTAAAAAGATACAATTATGAGCTAACCATCTCGCCTCCTCAGGAAGTCAGGGGGGCATGAAGCAGTAAGATGTTTGTTAGCAGGGTTAAAAAGATACAGTCACTTAGGCTGGGGGTATAAACAGCTGACAGGGAAGTTTTCTGGGTCTCCTCAGCTATGGTGCAGGTGGGGCACACATACCATAAGTTTACAGTCCACCCAAGTGGACTTACCTGGTCAGGGGGGAGACCAACCGTAGGTAGGATCCCATTTAAGCCTCTCTCCCATGGCACAAAGTGGGGTGTGCAAGGAAGAGTCGTCATCTCTGCCCAGACTGCTTTCAGTGGGGGATGCTCATTATGGAACTTTTCCGGTTGTGTGCAGTCTGATTCTTGAAGTAATAAAAGTTACTTTCCATGTGCTAATGTGTTCCGATTGGAAGGACATGATGTTAATGGAGCAATCTATATTAGTTATTGGTGCCCTTTTTCTAATGGCCCCCTGGTTGCTTAGAAACTGGGTACAACCTGCGAGCACCATGCAGATCTGAGTGTTGTCTTACAGTTATGGTGTTTAACAGCAGGACGTGTTGTCCTACACTACCATATGAAGCTTTTTAATTTCCTAGTGTCTCCAGGGGTGTTTTCAATCACCTTATATGCATGTGAAAGCTGGACAATGAATAAGGAAGACTGAAGAAGAACTGATGCCTTTGAATTATGGTGTTGGCAAAGAATATTGAATATACCATGGACTGCCAAAAGAATGAACAAATCTGTCTTGG
>NW_004443999.1:14615161-14647037 GCF_000243295.1 Trichechus manatus latirostris
GAAGAACTGATGCCTTTGAATTATGGTGTTGGCAAAGAATATTGAATATACCATGGACTGCCAAAAGAATGAACAAATCTGTCTTGGAAGAAGTACAGCCGGAATGCTCCTTAGAAGAAAGGATGGCGAGATTACGTCTCACATACTTTGGTCATGTTATCAGGAGGGATCAGTCCCTGGAAAAGGACGTCATGCTTGGTAAAGTAGAGGGTCAGCAAAAAAGAGGAAGACCCTCAACGAGATGGATTGACACAGTGGCTGCAGCAATGGGCTCAAGCATAATGATGATTGTGAGGATGACACAGGACCAGGCAGTGTTTTGTTCTGTTGTACATAGGGTCACTATGAGTTGGAACCAACTCGACAGCACCTAACAACAACAGCAACTGTATCTCAGGATGACCTTCTTGCTCTTCATCCATAATATCATCATTCGAATGCTCACAAATACTCCCTTCCACTCCAGGTAGCTTCATCAAATTTAGTAAATTCTTAGTTTTCCCTATATGTCCTCTCTGAATGGTATTTTCCCTAGCAAGAAAGTGTGACCTTAAAAGAAACTGAATTCTCACCTTCCACACTAAACTTATTAGGTCTCACGTACTAAACAATAGAGTTCCTGACCTTTATCAAAACACAGCCTTCTTCATCTTCTTCTTGATTTAGACTGAAGGCAGTATGGCTAGCACTCCAGTGATTTCCAAGATTGATTTGGATGGCTGAACAAGTGTAAAAGTGACTGTCCCCTTCTCCCTTCATTACTTCATGTGTACACATGAGGTCAGGAGAAAGAAATGCTTTCTCAATAAACAAGTTCTATTCTTCAGTCAAAGACCTGGTGAGTCAGAATTGACTTGACAGAGAATTGACTTGACAGCAATGGGTTTGTTTGGTTTATTCTTCAGTCACTGGTTATAACAGATGCCATCTCCTGCTAGTGTCTCCAGATATATTTGCATCAACCATGAATTGGCATAAACACTTTATTGCTTCATTAGATTTTATTTAATTTAAATATTACCTATAATTTTAAAGACATTTTAAATTACTTATGCACCTTTATACTCTCATGCTTGTGTTAGGTGGGCATGTCTGTACCACATTGTACTTTGTAAAATGATAGATAAATTTCTTATTATTTTATTGTTTAGTATATTTTCCTAGTATAACAACATTCACAATTGGTTTATTAGTAACTTCTTTTGATGAGATCCAATAAAAGTTCTGGTTACATATGCACACTTAAAATATTCTCCACCATAAACAAGCTTTTGGTCATTCCTAAATGTTTTCCCATAATGTTATCACAGTCTACTAATAGTTCTAAAAGTTCCACTTTATACACCGAAAATGCATTTGGTTTCTAAAAATTGTGTTTGTCTCAATGACATTGCCTTTTTCATCCTGTAATGAGCTGATAAGTTTTATATGCCTTGATTTCAATATTGCAAAAATTTCACTGTGTTAGAGTTGTGTTCAGATCATCATTATGGGTCAGTAACAACAAAGCACTGAATTTTTTCCTTTGACAATATTTTCCAAACTTGTAGTAATGCAGCTATGTTCATTTTATAATTTTAAATATTTTTTACAATATTCTCATAGTCCTAGGCATGAGGGAAGTTAAACATCATTATTAAATTATTGATTGACTGATTCATTTTTGCTTTGCTTGTCATCAACTCTGCTAGTTGTCTAAATTGTAAATCATCAGTTAAGTGATGTCACCTTGCTTTTTCAGAAGAAACTTTTCTACCACTAAATAGATGTTACAACTAGAGAGCCAAGAAATTATATCTACATTGTTCTATTCATTATAGCATGTGCAGGATTTTAATTATCACACAGAATGCATATTTTCCCCAAGGGCATCCACTGTGGAAAATGTTTAAATGTATTCAAAAAAAATCTTCTTATCCTTATTATTTAAAACATCCATCATTACAACTTAGAATTTTCTTGAAATGCTGTTCCATCTGAATCTCATTTTTAGAAAAGTATGCATGAGGAGAACAATAATAAATCAGGTCAAAAAAAAAAACAACAAAAACTTGAGTTAAAGTTATGAAGACACTTTCATAGTCTGCCACTTAGTATTGTCTCTGCATGTCAAGGGCACTTCTCATGATTTTACAGTTATCTAATATATTGTTTATAATAGAGGGAAGTTCATTTATTCTCTAGGTATATGAGCTGTAACGATTTTGGTGAGATTTTATGATTATCCCAACACGTGAAAAACATTTTGAGAGGAATTAAGAATAAAATAGAGAAATAAAGGGAGTATGGAAAATCAGACGAGAAATATTGTTTGGGTAAAGCAACTCCAATAACTCTAACAAATGCATGTGTGTGTGTTTATTTGCATTATCTATTATATTTTTAATAGTCTGCATGTCTTCAGAAGAAATGTATAAACTGCAGCCAGGATATGTAGTGTTATAGAACCACGCTTAGAATTCCTTCATTATTAACCGTGAGTGGAGAGGAACCAACTACAGTTTGTCAGTTAAAGGTTTCCAAGCCCTTTACATATGCAACTTTTCCTTTTTCTTGTTTATTGGCTAACTTTTTTCATCTGATAAATTTGTTAATTTATTTCAATGAGGTATAAACAACAGTCGATGGCAGATAAAACTCCTTTAGAGTGCATCAGGGTATGGAGGACCGAGCCGTGTTAAGGAGAAATACTATTCCTGACAGCCAATCTACTAATGAAGCCTTGGAAAGCTGTAACTTGGAAAAGTTGTTTTATTTCCCCTGTTATGGCCATTTTCAATTAAATATAAAGATTTTTTGCTTCACATGGTGGTTTTAAATTGGCATTTCATCATTTTATGTATCGCTAGGACTGGCTCTGGGTTATTTAGCATTTATTAATACTTTCCATTTTGACCTTTCCCAGGTTTTGCTATTTATTAAGTATTTTTGCACTACTGGAGAAAGGACTAAGCACAATCAGGGACTATTTTTTTTTTTTTTTGCCCCTTTTTAAAACTTCATACTTTAAATTATTTTTACATTGACCTTTAAAGTTAGGATGTAACTAATAGTTTAAAGTTCTGTCTAGAAACTACCTTGCTGAAACATCAGACAATCCCAAGAGTTCACAACAGATTGGAAGATGGCTGGCAGAGAAGGAAACCCGGAATAGGGGGAGATGATAACAGAGAAATCAAGAGATGAGAGAAGTCAGGGACGTCTTTGGTGCATCCAGCATGACTATTTGCTTTGTAAATCTACTGACTGAGAGGAGAAGGAAGCACAAAGGGTGCCAAATAGTGTCTGAAGGGAAGTGAGTTTTGAACATAGCCGGATGCATTAGGAGAATGGCCGTTTTTTTTTTTTTTTCCATTTCTTTGTTCTACATTGCATGAATCATCCTATTTTCATTTAGTTAATTTTATAAGACAGGCCATGTTTGTTCCAGTATAAAAACAGGGGGATCTTAAGGTTTTAGGGATGCAGTCACTCACTGGTTTATAATTTATCCTTGGTTCCAACTTCGAGTCCCAATTACAGGTTACAAAACCGTTTAAAGAATGAAAGCTGTGTGACCTGAGGTTAGGAGGATTATAATTCTTTTATTACTTGTGGATAATATAAGCCATAGATGGCACCAACTGTTTGTGTTCTGCTGAACTCCATAAAATATTGGAGTCATGATTTTTTCCCATTTGGAATTTTTCCTGACTGCTCGTATTTTATCAGGGCCTTGGCATCTGCAAGGAACTGTTTGTTATCTGCATTTTCTTAATGGACAACGGCATTTTCTTTGTCTACATTAAAATGTCATCTAGTGAAAGATGATATCTCTTTTTTAATCAAGCAGCAAAGTGTAGCTGATTATGCAACAAAATAGTTTGATGTTTATATAGATATTTAAAAGAAAAAGGGCACCACTGACTGGAATAAACTATAGTGTAAATAATCCACTTGTGGCATTAAAGTGGCCTGTTATGTGGTGGATAACCAAAACCAAACCCACTGCCGTGGAGTCGATGTCAAGTCGTGAGAACCCTATAAGAGTAGAACTGACCTTTACGGTTTCCAAGGTTGTTAAGTCTTTGCGGAAGCAGACCGCTACATCTTTCTTACCGGCGGCGGCTAGTGGGTTCCGACAATGACCTTTTGGTTAGCAGTCAAGTGCTTTAACCACCCACCACCAGGCCTCCTCATGTGATGGGTGGTGCCAAAGAATTCAGTTTTCCACGTAAAGCTGTATATTGAAGTTTAATACAACTTACCTTCTTTCTTATCCTACCATGGAAGTATGGAGAATGTATCTGTAGTTTAGCTTATAGAAATAAGTACTTGTGCCATGAATGCTAAAATATTTGGTGAAAGTGTGAAACACATATGCAATGGTTTTGGAAATATTCATAACTACTTATTTATGTAGATTGTGGATTTCAAAACTAAATGTGCCAAATTTTGCTAGACGATTTTTGGACGCTTCGTGCTAGGTACTCAGGAGACACAGATACGGATTAGACACGGAGTCCCTGTCCTCAAGACTGCCTACGAGCCTGTGTTCAGGCTGCAGTAGTATTTGCTTTCTCATGGAAAGAGTTAATGTGGTTATTAACTTTGGAAATGTGGATGTGTGAAGGGAAGTGGAAGTTATGTTTATCTGAGTGAGGTAACTATCATAATTGAGATGGAATCTTTCTTTGTCATTACAGTTATGTCTGCTGCCTGAGGATGCACCTATTGTTGTTAGGTATTAAATTATGCTCATCCTGACAGTGGCTGGTAGTGGATACAACACAAACTGTCAGCTCAGAGAGACCTGGGCCAAATTTTGATTTTTCAATTACAATAATTGGAATAAAGTGTAAGCTATTTAATCTTTCTTGGCCTTTATGTTTTTAAAGGGAACTTTAAAAGAAATACCTCTTTAATATTATACTTTTGAGGAATTAATGACATCATGTTTAAAAATTCCCAGAACAGAATAGCTCCTCAATAGACGCTCATTCCATTCTTCTCTAGCAGAGATAAAATTGCTGCAGCCTTTTCACAATTCGATGATTTCATTGATGTTCACTCAGAAATATCAGTGCCAAGACGTATTGCCATGTAGGTGAGTAAACAGTAAGTTTCATTTCTTTTGCATGTATGAATTTTGTTTTTATTTTGATCCAAAGATACACTTTTTTTCTTCTAAAATTTCAACACTGGACTAAGAGAGGTTAGCATTCAAAAATTACATTATCTTTATGTTTGGTTTGTAGTTAATTTTATATAAGTTCTAATGAATTTTTTTTTCATTCTGGTCCATTTCATAAGATTTATGTAAACAGCAATGAAATCCTTCCATGGAAAAGAGTGTTCTTCTAAGAACAGAATTTTAAACATAGCAAAGTTATGTCAGGTCACAGGCTGTTCCTGATTTACACGGAGATTGCTATTCAAAACTACACACAGTTAAACTGTTTTTACCCAAGCTAAGAAAAAAAAAAAAAAACTATTTTATATGCTTGAATCAGACACAACAAATAATAAGAATTTATTTTTATAAAATAGACAGACTTGATATTTGGTGTCGAATGTGAAAATGGTCAGGATTCAATCCGAATGTTATTTATGTCGGCACCTTATTCCAGACAGAAGGGCTCTAGATATAGGCTACAATAATAAAGAATAAACAACTTAATTATCTGTTCTTAGCAAAGGGACTTGCTACTAACTAAAACAAAATGACATTAAAAAAAAAAAGGTCAGGAACTGTTTTCTGGAAGTTGTAAATTTGTCACTGTCTCTCCACTGGGCCCAGGCCGACATCTTTTTATTGATCGTGTTGTTCTTGTTGGACATTTCATTGGTTAAATTTTATTTATATAGCTTATTTCTTCCTAATCATTAAATCTACTTTAATTCCTTTCTTATTAGTTGACTAATTTGATACATTTGTGGAAATTTTATCTTTTTTAATTTTTACTTGATAATTTTCTTGAAATAAGTTTTATTTGAATTTCCTTGGAAGCCCATAAGAAATGAACTTTCTTCTTTTATACTGTTTTATATGATTTTATTCTCATGTTCCTTTAAGGAATATCCACACTCATCCCCATCCACACTCACATAGAGCCAAATAAAATCACATTCCCTGATTTCTAAACTTATCAGTGACATGTAATCTTCCCTATTAGCATGGGTGTGTACTATCAATTCGCAAGTCATTTTTTGTAAAATATTATTCCTTTGTGAAGAATGATTACCAATATTAAATTATATTTCAAAACTACAGTGTCTTAATGAAGTTTTTAATGGGTTGTTTTTAAAGCTTGGACAATTATTATGAAACGTGTATTGTTGGCATTTACTCAAACCACGAGCTAAATAATTTGTTTCTAAGATATCACTAGTGCCTAGGATATCGATCTTTATAATGTAATGATAATGTAATTTGACTTATACAGTGGATAATATAAATACAGCATGTGGTATATCTTCCATATGTATGCATCAGATGCATACATATTAAAAATATGTTAATTTTATCCCCTGGAAGAAGATTTTATATATCCCACATCATACTTCATTAAATTATGTGTAACGATATATGTACAGTTTTAAAATGAAACTTCAAAGGAAGATTATGCTAAAACTCAAATGCCTGCATTCTTATTATGCAGTTGCCACCTATCTACAAATTATTTAAAGGTTAGTTTTCAAATGTAATTCCACAGCTAAGAGTTTAAGGTCATCATAATGCTAGGGAGTTGAAAAAAATAGCCTCCTAGCCTTGACAGATACAAAAAAAAGAGAAAGCAAGAAGTAATTTGAATCCTATGTAAATACGAATTAAAATAAAATAAATGGCCTCTTTTTTGGTACACAAGCAACAAGATCAGTTTTGATGTTCCACCTTAGGAAAAAAAAAAAAAAACCCAAAAGAGAATTAAGCTGTCGTTTTGAATTGTGGCCATAAAGTATTCTCACTTCGAACAAAACTACCAACCAGGAAACATAAGATAAGAGTCTGAAATGGGCCAATAACAAGGTGAGATGTACCAGGAGTTCCATAAAAGAGGATTTATCTAACATTTTAAACACACATGCACAGGATAATCTCAATATCAGAACTTGCAGAAAAATAGGACTGATGTACTGAAACGTTTCCTGATTTGGGGGATCTGGATTTTGATGCCCAGGGGATTTTCAGCAGCATCCGTTATGGAATCTTCTCCTAATTACCACGGGGTGGGGGGAAGGAGGGAGAGAGGGAGGACTGCGCTGTTAACAAACGCCTGTGCGTGACTGGACACTTACCTTCTGATGTTCAGTTACCTTCTGCTTGTTAACCTTGTCATGGAGGGCCGCTGCAGAGCGCACCAACCAAGTGAAACCCACGATAATTACTATAATTCAGGGAGAAATGTACTGAATTGCAACAGGCAGTTCTACTCCCACAATCAACCTTCTGCAACTCAAGGAAAACACAAACATGACCCAGTTCAGACAAATTAGGCATGAACAAATGTTGCACATTAAATGAGTTAAAGGACCTTGCTGGAAATTACAAGGACTGCTTTGGAAAGCAGTGAATCCCATTATGGAAAAAAATAGCAGCTTGTTATATGTCGTGGTAGGATACGGACATCTGAGTGAAAGCATTCCTGGGCCCAACATACAGGTCTTCAGAGTCCAGAGCCAATGCCAACCCAGGACCTTGGGGGGCGAAGTCAAAGACCAGAGACCAGGCCGCTCTCTTTCACATGTAATTAGAAAATAAAATGCTGCTGTTGTATTAGGCTTAAGCAATTTTACTATGAAAAACCAGGCAGAAAACAATCTCACATTTCCCTCTGAGTTTAAAAACTCTTCATCCTTCTGGTAACACCTGATTTGAATTCAGAGACTGCACATTACAGGGCGTATGTGGAAATTTACACCTGCAACAAGAATTATTTCCACATTACGATCAGTAGGTCTGGTATATGAGTATTCTAAATAACCATCTTTATGAAACGCTTTATTTTAATATGCATTTTTTACTTCCTTCCCCGTCATTGGCAGGTGAGTTAGAGGTTCCTCTGTTATACGGTATAATGGTAATTTATACGGTATAACGGGAATGGCTGGCCAGGGCTCCATTGCCCTCTTCTTCCCCTGCTTCCATGATAATGTAATTCATAGCAAATGCCACCTCAACTCTGCTCTGTAGTATTTCCTAATGGCTTGCTACACTCTGAAAGTGCGTGGATTTATTCAAGTCCATTCTGTGGCAGAAAAATAACAATGAAGTAGGGAGAGCAGAGGAAAGAATATATGTAAGTAGTGAGCATAAATATGTTGTTTACTGAGGGCTTAACAGTAAAAGCGGTAGGCAGGGGCCCGGGCCCTGCATCGCCTTTATAAAATATAAGACAACGAACCACCACTTACGCTTTGCAGGTATCCATTAAGGGAATCTTCTGTGAGAGTAAATAGCCTGTACAAGTCTTTTTCTGTGGATCCTTTTAAAAGTGCCTGTTAGATATCATGTGTCTTATACTATCATATTGGCATATTTTTAACAGTAAACTAAATTAAAAAAAAAAAATTGAAAAGTAAAAGAAGAATTGATTATATAATCTGTCCCAGTTTCATAGTTCCTCATTAGATATAGGCTATTTAACCCCTGGTGGCACAATGGTTAAGTACTCCGCTGCTAACCAAAAGGTTGTCTGTTCCAACCCACCAGTGGCAGTGTGGGAGAAAAGAACTGGCAATCTGTTCCCATAAAGATTGCAGCCTAGAAAACTTTATGGGGCAGTTCTACTCTGTCAGATGGGGTCACCAGGAGTAGAAAATCGACTCAATGGCCCCTAACAACAACAACATATAACCTATACTTAGGAATGTTGAATATTCTTTCTCTTTTTTGTTTTGGCTTGGTTTGTTTTTTTTAGTTCCAGGGCCTTCTTACGTAGACTGAAAAGCTGTCTACCTTCTCTTCTCTTTTTCATTTTTCAGTAAAAAACCAAAAAACAAAAAAACTGCATGATAAAAATGATGTATCTCTTAATCAAATATAAATTATCTATATTTCCACTGCCTTGAACTCATGAGTCAAAGAATAAATAATAGGGAAATAATGGGTCCATAAATATAGCTGATGAAAATACACATCATTATTAGGTTTAACTAAACAATTTGCAATGAAATTAATAACCATAAAATACATAAATAATAATCTATAATAAAAAAGAACAGATAGGAGTTGTAAAATATTGTGATATACTCAGAAGCACATTGATGTCAAAGTGACTTTCTTCCCAAATATTAGAATTCCCACTATATACAGGCCACATGTGCAGGAAGAGATATGCAACTTTGCCAAGCATCATGTGGCAGCCAAATTTCTTAGTAGAATATTGACCTAGAGAGGACCCTGGTTTTGAAGAGGATTGTCTTGCCTTCTAGGGATTTCTGTCAGTTTGGCCCAAATTGTATTGTCCTTGGCTGTTATTCTTCATAGAATTTTGAGATTTTGATTGTCTAATATTTTTCTTCCCAATAGCTTGAAATTTTTGTGGTAGTTTTGTTTGACATTACCCATCCATTGCCATCAAGTCAATTCCAACTCATAGAGACCCTATAGGACAGAGCAGAACTGCCCCACAGGGTTTCCAAGGAGTGGCTGGTGGACTTGAACTGCTGACCTTTTAGTTTGCAGCTGAACGCTTAACCACTACACCATCAGGGCTCTGCTGTTTGACATTATGGAAGAGAATTTCCAGCAAATGTTCTTTCTCTATCATATTCAAGAAAAAAGAAGTCTCAAAAATTACTAAATTAACTAATAAAATCAACAAAAAGTTTTGACGATTTTATATTCATTCACAAAATAATAGTTGTGCCAAATAACATGAACCAGTTATGCATATTATACTAAATGTATCCTTAAAACTCTGAAAAGCATCTAATATTTCCCCATTGCATAGGAAACATGAGATACTGAGGTTTAGAGGAATTCATTATCTTGCCGAAGTCCAAGTAATAATTAAGACATTTTAACCTGATGAACAGGTCTTTTTAATCTTTACTCAGACTTCCTCTCTGGTCTAATCGCTCATCTTTCTCTCACATGTATTATCCGCTTCTGATCTAATAAAGAAAAACAGATTTCTGAATGGGTGGCTTCTCATCAATACCTGCCTTTACAGGGTACCTAATGGACACTAACCTTGAGTTTTCCCCTTCTGCTGCACTTCCTATATAATTTTAATAACATGGCCAATAGTCCCCACCCCCTTCTCCATATTCAGAATCTCAGACCACTACTATTTGTCCTTTTACTTGATATGGGCTACCTCATTTTTTCCTTGGAATTTTTATACCTATTTTAATAAGCAGAGTGTTTATGTTGCTATTTCAATTTCCAATTGCTGTGTCTGTTTTGTCCAAGTTCTTTGCCATTTTCTGGAGCCCTTAAAAGATTTTAGTTAGTGTAACAATTTGTTAATTATTGCCATCCTTTGATTTTCTTCGTTTGTTTTGTTTTGCACCATTCTGCTGTTTCTATGGTGGCCTAGAGATTTTGTTCCTTTTCCTATAAACTCCTTCACCTCATTTTTGTCCAACTTTGGTCTTCTATGATATCCAAATCTTTACTTTTCAATGAAATTTTATTCTCTGCCAAGATGGCAAATGGGATTTGAAACTTTGCCTGCTTTTATTGGTATGTGTCTTCTAAACATAGAAATACAAACTCACAAAGATATGAAGTAGTTCTGACTTAATTTTACATTTTCTTTTTCCATAAGTAATAAATATACGAGCTGCCTACTATGGGCAGAGGAATAAAAAGAAGAGACTGGGGGTTACTGGTGCAGCATCTTTGCAAAGTGGTCACCTGGAAATCAGAAAACATGTATTTTCATCCTAGCTTTCTAACTGACTAACTGGGATCATAGGGTGGCTAATTAAACACTCTGGTCTAACATTTCTTCATAGGAAACATGAAAGGGGCTGGTTTAGATTACTGATCGGTTCATTCTAGTAAAATTATTTAAATTATTTGTCTAGTAAAATATATATATGTATATATTTCCATTTCTGGTAGGTGGAAGCCATTGAAAAAGGTAAGGTTGGACAAAATACAACCTGTCTGAGGCAGGTGACTAACGCAGGCCGGACTCAGAGGTCAATCTGGCCCAGTGATTCAGGGACTTCAGTGATAAATCTGATGGTTTTACTGTAATGGGTGGAAATTCACTAAAAATTTTTAAGTGAGTAGTGGCCAAAGGAAAATGAAAATGATGTTTTAATCTGAGGGCAGTGAGCAGGGTGTAATCATGGAATGAGAAGGAACTACAAGCAAAAAGAACATTAAGGCCATGGAGGATTATGTGTGAAAGGCTTCATTAGGTTGATACCTAATGGTTTATGGCATTTATTTTTCACCTGTTGAAATAATAAAGGATTTTAAGTAAGTGACGGGGAATAGTCTTTGGTCAGTTTAGAAAATCATGAGTTGCCAGATATCTTAGGGGATCTTCTTTAAGGATTGGGCTTCCATCCACACAAAATAAGTAAGCCCTTTCAATAATATTTATGTGAAGAAAACATTATACAACTTCCTCTGCACCCTACATCTAGCCAATAACAGGTAATTATGCCAAGATAAGCCAACTGACAAAAATGGGCTAAACAGCTATTCTCTCTTAGGAATCTGGACTAAAAAAAATTCTTGTTATTAACTTTTAGACGATTAAACTAGGAGAAAACAGCCATTTTCTATTATTTGAAGGGCAAAGCAAATATTGTCTGAATAAAACAGGTCAAACTGAGACTAGACTCAGCATGGTGTCAAACTAAAATTTAAAAAAATTACAAATCCAATTCCCAAAGAATAGAAAAGCAATGCAATGCTTTGAAACAGGATCTTCTGGGGACCTGACAACAGACATTTTTATTACATCAAAAATTTAGAGACTTGCTAATAAGCTTATTTCCACAGTCCCTTCCCAAATGGACACTGACCGTGTCAGTAGCTAAAATCAGTCTTGCTCCTAACTATCTCTGTCATTTAACCAAATGATTCTGCCATGTGCCTGTCCCTCAACTTTTAATCCCTCCCTCTCCAGGCTCCTTCATGTGTAAAAGGATCAACATTCTAAAGACTTCTTCAAATCCTCTATCCATCTCCTGCCCAAATACACACAATGAAAGCTACAAGTTGCCAAGTTGCAAGTTGGTTGGAGCAGGACAGGAGGAGTTGGATATTAGAGCAGCCAGTGTAGCAAACTCAGAATATACTAGATCTGTTTGACCTGATCCACAGTGGAAAATATGTCTAGAGTGAGAGCGTATAATAAAGCAGGTGTACAGAGAAGAGAGACCATCAAGCCCAAGAAAGAGAGAAATTTCCTTTAGCTTATAATACCTAACTGAAAGGGTGGTGATTCAAACCTAACCAGTGGATCCACAGGAGAAAGACCTAGCTATCTGCTCCTTAAAGATTAAAGCCTAGGAAACCCTATGGGGCAGTTCTACTCTGTCACCAGTAATTATCAATGCATCTTGATTGTATGTTCGATCAATTTCAGACTGCAGAACCTGGTAAAAGTCTTCAATTTCTTCATCTTTGGTCTTAGTGGTTGATGTGTAAATTTGAATAATAGTCATATTAACTTGTCTTCCTTGTAGACTTATGGATATTATCCTATCACTGACAGTGCTGTACTTCAGGATAGATCTTGAAATGTTCTTTTTGAGGATGAATTCAACTCCATTCCTCTTCAAGTTGTAGTTCCCGGCATAGTAGACCATATGATTGTCCGATTCAAAATGACCAGTGGAAGTCCATTTCAGCTCACTAATGCCTAGGATATTGATCTTTAGGCATTCCATTTCATTTCTGATGATCTCCAATTTTCTTAGATTCATACTTTATACATTTTCCCAGTTTTGATTATTAATGGATGTTTGCAGCCATTTCTTCTCATTTTGAGTCGTGCCACATCAGCAAATGAAGGTCCTGAAAGCTTGACTCCATCCATGTCATTAAGATCAAGTCTACTTTGATGAGGCAGCTCTTCCCCAGCCGTCTTTTGAGTGCCTTCAACCTGAGGGGCTCATCTTCCAGCACTATATCAGACAATGTTCCACTGCTATTCATAAGGTTTTCACTGGCTAATTCTTTTCAGAAGTACACCGCCAGGTCCTTCTTTCTAGTCTGTCTTAGTCTGGCAGCTCAGCTGAAACCTGTCCGCAATGGGTGGCCCTGCTGGTATTTGAATACCAGTGGCATAGCTTTCAGCATCACAGCAACACACAAGCTCCCGCAGTGTGACAAACTGACACACGCGTGGGGGGAATATAACATATAGCTTTCAAAGATTTTACTGTATATAATAATTTTATATAAATACATTAAATAATAAGCTTATATAGTGCTCATATACTTAATTAAAAATGAAATATTCATGGAACTACTGTTATTGGAAAAACATTCTTTCTGAATTGTTTTTTATCTATGCAATAACACTTCATAGACTTTTCTCATCCACTTAAGGAATGACTTGCATATACCTAAGTATAAAGAAATCGATTAGTACTTGGACAGTAGTAGTCCCAGACTGAGCCATGTATCCTGTTTCTTATGTACTAAATGGCGTTAATAGCAATATCCCTGATTTTGACAGGGAGGTTGTGAGAATCACACGAGCTTTGTCTTTGAGATCATGAATGCTGGAAAGAGATGACTAGTGTATTTGCTGCAGAATTGCAAACAGCACCACTGAGCTGAGGTTGAAGATCAGGACACAGGGGCACAGAAGCAGTAAGCACTGTTTATCTAATAGGGGTAAAGAGGTGCTTCACCCAGCCATTCCATCTCTAGGGAAACTCATATGTGCAAAAGAAGTCATGCTGTCTAGAAATTTTTGGTAGTAGTTACACTTTCGACAAAACCTGAATGCCAATTTGCAAGAGATTTACCAAGCCCATAACTACGTGATGTCTTCATAGAATGCTATGCTGTGTCGCTGTTAAAGAGGACAAAGCGCTGGATTTACAAATGCACATACATCTGAAATCACACTGTTGCCAAATAAAAGTGTGATATTTTTGTAATAAAAATTAAAGCATGCATTTTTGTGAAAATAAATATACAAAGAAAAGGCATAGAAATATTTGTGAAATATTTTCAAATTCCATTCCATTTCGTGCTTAAAGAAGCAAGGATTCCTTGGACACGTGACCGATTGCAGGTCTGGGTCAGAGAACGCACAAGGTGAGCCTTGAATCTCTTGTGCTAGAAAGCAAAGACATGTTTTAAATTGATGGGACGTATAAAAGGATACAGTCAACTTGAAGAGGCTTCCACTGACCAAATCAGAAAAATAAAATAAAATTAAGCATCAAAGTTATTGACAGCAATGAATTATAACTCATTAATAAAAGAAAAAATCCATATATATATAAATTTAGCATGTATATATAGCAACGAGGAGAAGAGAAAGTTCTTCTTTAGACAAATAACAATCAATTTAGAAGGAATTATGGAATCCAAACTTGAATTATGGAGTAGAAACTTACCTTAACTTCCTTAACTATTTGCACCTCTAACTACAATGTTGAAACCATGCAAAAGTTACCTGTAATACAGAGAATCATAATAGGAACTCATTTCTTTAATTATGATAATAAATAAGTGTATTTTTGGAATATCAGTTAGCTTAATTATCTAAGGAAAATTGTATTTATTACAAGAAAAAAATATTTTAAAGAGTGTTTTATCCTGAAACTGAAATATGGTATGTATCTCTTCTGTTTACGTGATCAAGAGTTTCCAAATTTTGGGTGCCCAATGTGAGTGGAATTATAGCATAGAAGAGAACAACTGACCTTTTTAATCCAAGCTTCTGTTCCATTAAGTGAAAAAAAAAAAAAATCTTAGACTAAATTTATATATATATAAGCTTAACCACTGTGCAATCCAGGCTCCTCTTATCCTTTCTACCTTGTACTTACAGCTTATACCTTATCCTTATACCTTTTCACTCTATGAACCAATGTCTTTGATCAATCCCTCTAACACACTTTATTCATGTTAGAGTATCTTAATGATGGATACCCTGACCAATGATCACTGTAACTATTTCTCTTTATACAATAAAATATGTAGAGAAGACATGTTATTAGTACATTTGCCCTGATATGTCATTAATGAAATAAACAAATACATTGAAGAAACAAAGAGAAATATTTAGACAACATGAGTTGTAAAACAGCTTCATCATTTATGTCCTTGGACAGACTCTAAGACTATGGTTTTCACCTATAAAAATAGATCCAAGTAGAATTTACATTGTAGAAATAGAGATTATGAAAATTAGTTAGAAAATGCATATAACGCGTTTTGGCACTTTGGCGGTACACCTTAAGCAGCTGAGATTTGTGAAAGAAGAAGAGAATAAAAATTTATGATATAGACAGTAGAGTAAAAGTCTGGACTCTTATACCTCTGTATCCTTCTAACATCAAGAATTGTTATATATTCATTGCATAATAAAATCAAAATTTAGGGGAAATAGAGGTAATCCCTGATTCATGACATATTCTAGTTAGGACGAACCGCCCTTATGACCGTCTGTTTTTTTTTGTACACCTTGCTGTTAGTAATACGTACGTACAGCACATAATTTGCTGATGTTATTCTCAGATATTCACTTGCAGATGTTCAATTTTATGATTTGCTGTTCAAAACACTGCCATATAGCAGTCTGAACATAGTGTTTTCCTGGCAGGAAGTTATGGGAGAATGCGCACAGGGGATATGGAAAAAATTGCTAAGTTATTTGAACATGCTCCAAGCATTTGATCGGGATATATGATGTAATAGATTGGTGGAAAAATCGTCCATATGGCAAGAACGTTGAATTTAGAACTTGGTATAGTCAATGTGGAACAGCTCATAGATCACAAAGGAGGGGAATTGACAGATCAGGACTTAATGGATTTTAAAAAGGAAAGAAACGCTGAAGAAGAAAGAAATAATGAGGAAGAGGAAGAGAGAAGTTGTCAAAAAATTTTACAGTGAAAGGATTAGCTGGACTTTTTTCTAAACTAAATCAGGGGCTTCAGTTGCTTGAAAACATGGACCCAAACACTGATCACTTTGCTAAAGTTGATAGGCAGATTCAAGAAGCAGTGAGATGTTAAGTGAAATGTATGAAGAAAAAAAGAAAAGGACCACACAGACAATTCTCACTAATTTCCTGACTAGAGACGCCATCCCCACTCCCAGGGATAATCCAGATGATCCAGAACCTTCCACAAGTGGAGTTATTACCAAAACTGACAAAATGCCTAAGTCGTCCAACTCTTCTTCATCATAGGAGTAAATTTTTATGATTTGTGTGTTTTGTATGTATGTATGTATTAAATATATATATCTGTAAGTTTATATGTAATGTTTCCAACCCGAAAAGACAAAGTTAGGATTTTTAAAGGTACTGACAATAAAAGACAATAATAATGAAAAGAAAAAAAATGAGGTATTTGATATTTGAGGTATATGTCAGAACCGACTTAGGATGGAGTCATTGGAAAGAAACCCACCCCTTCATAAGTCTGGAACTACCTGTAATAGCTTGCTGATACCTAGCTTACCCTTATTACCTACTTACTATATGAAATAAAAATTCCATTAACCCAGTGAGCGCTCTACACAAAATAATCTTGATGCGATTGCTTGATGGAATAATGTCAACAGGCCCAAAGGATACTATGTGAAGGATACATAGTACTTATGTTTACACAAAATGATTAACAGAGCTGTACTTCTTATGAGAGACCCAACACACACCTCTGCTGGTGAGGATCCTATTATATCCCTCAAGAAGCTCTTTGTACCGTTCACTTGGGTATCTTTATGTACTTCTGGCCCCCTGAAAACCCTTCAAGAGACAATTACTCTATGTCCACATGCTCATCAAATTCAACTAACCCTAGCATATTTCTTAGTGCTGATCATGAGAGTAGGTGTGGAACACATTTTAATTTTGTAGTTTAACTACCACAGCAGCTCCATTTCCTTCACAGGTACAGGCTATAGATCCCATTGCCACGTATTCCATCTCCAGCATTTGAAAGCTTGCTGTTCTATCTTCCATTATCCTCCTAAAACCAACCAACCTTACCAACTCCATCTTCTATTATACTCCTCTTTGAACTTTGCTTATCAATTCATCTGAATACTTCATATTTTTTCAATATTGAAAGTATTTTATTTTTAATTTGCTTTAGTTTATACTGCTAACCACTGGCACAGTGGTTAAGAGATTGGCTGTTAAACGAAAGGTCAGCAGTTTGAATCCACAAGCTGCTCTTTGGAAACCCTATGGGAGCAGTTTGACTCTGTGGGGCAGTTCTACTCTGTCCTACTGGGTAGCTATAAGTTGGAATCAACTCGATGGCAATGGGTTTGGGTTTTTTTTTTTTTTTTGGTTAGTTTATACCAGTTTATTTTGTAAACTTTTACCTCCTCCCCATGTTTTAACATCCAGTTTAAAGATATTTTCTTGTTTCTGTTCTTTCTTCCAATCAGAAAATTTATCTTCTTATCATATAATCTTGAAGCACTTCATTTTTATCTCTCGTAGTTTCTTATATTAAACAATTTTGTATAACAAGCTTTGTTTGAATTGATATCACCAAATATGTCCTTTAAAAAGTGAGAGGGAATTCGATAGATGAAGATGGCATTGCAAATAGAGAATAGATGAGCTAAGTTTCAGAGAGAAAAATGGAAGGTGGATTTGACAAAAGGAGAATAGGTGAACTTATTTGAACTAGAGAGTTTATGTGGATGACTATTGGAAGACAAGATGGTAAAATTAAATAATAGACATAATGTGTAAGGTTTTGCAGCCCAATCTATGATCTTTAGCGTATCCTAATCACAGCAGGAGTTCTGGAAAATTTTCAGCCAAAAAGTGACAGGAGAAAATCAAGGCACTTGCTTCTGTGTTTAGGTTAACATGAACTTAAGATTCTTCACACTATCTACATTGGGAAGAATTTTTATTCTACAAATTATTTTACTCCAGAAATAATTTATTTTTAATAATGATTTTTAGTAATTGTTAACTCAAACATTTTCTGCTAAGAAATATTTTTATTTTTACATAAATAAAATCCTGTTTTTTCAAGATTCTCTTCTTTTCAGTGGTAAAAAAGCATACGCTACAGTATTTTTATAACTTCCCTTCTAAAGAACTCCAAAATCAAAGATTGCATATTTTCAGAGATAAAATTCACTTCAGAATAATTTAACTATATTATTTTGAATGACACACACGCACATTTCCATAGTAAAAAAATTACAGAAAATAGAAACAAAATAATAATTTCATGCTTAGTTAATTTTACATTTTGAAAGGTACAGTTAGTTAAAATTACTACCTGACCTAATTTGTTTTGGTAAATTTGGTGACTACATTATGCTCATCTACAAACATAATGGATAGTAAAATTAAATACCTAATTTTTGTAAATATGCTATTTCTCATCTACATTCAGAGTTTTCAAGTTTTTACCCAGTTGTTTTAGTATCATGAAGACACAATCAATATCATATTTTCACATTTTTGGGGTGTGTTTAACATTAGTAAATCATTTATTGCATGCATATTAAGACATTCATGACCAAAATATAATTTTTACAGAGGAACGGAAGCAGAGAGTAAATGGAATAGAGAGAAAGAGGCAAGAAAGCCACAAAGAAGTAGAGAAAAATAACTATGCACAATAAAATGTGAAAAACTATTTTTAGAAGTCAATAAAATATTTATCTTTGATAACAATTGATACCAAAGTCATTTCGTATTACTTTTATTTTATTCTTAAGGCATAAATGTTTGTTTTATATTACTTTTTAAAATTATTTTGTATTACTTATTTTTAACTTGCCTTAACTTTAACATTGAAATTGTAAATATTTAATATTTGCTTTCAGATATGAGTAAACTGGTAAAATATTTACACAGGTACATTCAATACTGTGATCTTTTAACTTACTGAATGTTGACAATTGACATATACACATTTTTAACAAAACATCATGATTACTTGTAAGCTATTAAAAGTTGAGTTTTTCTAATGGAGGCCCCTGAGTGACACACATGGTTTGAGGTTTACTACGAACCAGCTGGTTCGAATCCAGCCAGTGGCATAGTGGAAGAAAGGCCTGGCAATCTGCTTCCATAAAGATTACAGCCAAGAAAATGCTATGGAGCAGTTCTACTCTGTAACACTGGTGTCACCGTGAGTCAGAATCGACTGGATGGCAACGATATTTTTTTTCCCAATGGGAGTTAAATGGCTAAATCATAATGCAAGATCATCTTTGACCATACTCTATAAATCTGTACCGTCTTATAAGGAAAGGGAAGCACCTAGTTTGCAAGTGCTTCTTTAGGTGTGGTGGAAGTTTGGCACCGTTTGCACCTGAGCCTCGCATTTTGTGTGAGGACTGACATCCAGGCTGAGGCACTGTTTTTACCATTAAGAGCAGTAGGAAGGACTCCAGAGTGCAGGGAAGGGGAGTGATAGGTACTAGTGGAGATGCTGGAGTGACTCAATCTGCTGGAATGTGTGTATGACTTCAAATTTCCTTCTCTTCCACAAAACTTAAAATTAATCTTGTGGTCTCTCCCTGTTGTCATTTCTTTGTGAGACCTTATGTGAAGAGGTTAATAAGGAAAATTGTGTTTTCTGAAATGATTAGTTTAGTGGAAAAGATAGAATAGAAATAAATATTTCCACTGTTCCAAATATAGCAGTGTAACAAAGTTTCCGAAAATGTTGAAGATAAACAATTCAAACACATTCTGAGAACTCAAACAAGAAAATAAATGTAAGTAGAAAAAAGTCAGTAGGTCATTTCTAACCATCTTAACTTGATTCAGTTTTGTCTATATTGGGTCCCTTAATAAAGAAAACATTTACTGAGAGTAGGACGCTGAAAGGTGTAGTCAAGGATTATATCAAAAGAAAGGTGTCCAGTACGTTATTTTTATTATTAATAATATTGGACACTAGATGACTAAGACAGATACACAGAAAAATAATAGTACAAGATTGAAAAGTTTATCAGGGTAATCAGAGGAGGGGTTTCTGTTTGTTTTTAATTTAACAAATATCTAAAAAAAGGAAAACAGATGGTGGAATTTATTTGACCATGGTCCTGATCCCATCACTACCTACACAACAGTGCATTTCTCAAGGAAAAGCACATAGAGGACCAAGCAAAAGAAAGCAACAGTTTGCTTCAAAACCCTACATTGGAAACTTGTGTTTAGATTAATGCCAGGGTTGCATATAAAACTAGTATATTTTGAACAGTCGCTGTGAGTCAGAATCAACTAGATGGCAATGGGTTTATCCTTTGATATAATTATAAAGAAGTTTTGAGAAGCAAAACACATGAGTGTGTGCTAATATCCAATTTTCTATTTCAAATTAGAGTAAATTTGAAGGTGCAGTACATATATTTTGATATAGCCAGATTGCACATTCATGTTAATATAACCCAAATTCAGAGACAATGCAGATCCTTTCCAATCTGGTAGACCACTGAACATAGACATAACCTCTGTGAATGCATGCTATTGAAATATGATCTTTCAATTTTAAAAATGATTTAGGATATTATCAAATATAAAAAAATTACCTGGCATACTGAAGTTGGTGCTCCAATTTGAACCTGATTATAGAGCCTCTTTCTTTGGTGGGGCAAAATTTAAGCCAGTGATTAGACTCAACAAACTGACCCATTAATCAAATTCAATTGGTTGTTCTGGGCACATCCTGCCAGGAACTAATAATTCCATTAGAGAAATATTTTCCTTCTCTCTTGTATCCCTGTAACTAAGTGTACATTTTTCTTACTGACTAGCTTCACTAACAAGGCCAAAAGGTAGCTAAGGCCTGTCTCTCTATGAGAGAATATCATCCCTGATCAATAGCTTTGCTCTGATACCCGCTCTGTAATGTATATCAGAGCCTAAGCTGCAAGCAGCTGAGTGACCTGCTGCCATTCACAACATGGCCAGGAGCCAGTAAGGCACTTAAGCGGAGCTCTGTGTGCTCACTGCCAGGCTGGGAAGGCACTTTATGCATCTGAACACTGGGAGTCTTTTCTGCTTTCCCTACAGGAAACATAGACTTCACTCTAAATTTGTTACAAAAGTCCTTTAACGTGTTCATTTTTTAGTCAATCAATGATATCAAGATATTTATTCAAAATGATTTTTAAAGTCAATTATTTCACTCTTAGAAGTAGTGTTAATCAAATTAAAAAAAAAAAGAAAAAAGAAAAACCAGACAGGTAAGATCAGAATGAAATGCAACCTAAAATTATCGTAATACAGCACAATGCTACTGTTTCATTCTGGATAGTACATTGCACACAATCATCAGCGCCATTTGCTCTTGAATAAATGGTAAAGCAAAAGTTAAAATGATAAGACATTTCAAATTACATTAGCTACAGACAAGCTGGAGAAGATTAGATGCTAACCAATTCTCTAGACAACATATGGTTGAAAAAATACAATGTAAGTAGTGAAAGAGTAATTTTTTAGTACAGTTAAAAATGGTACGCTGTCATGCCTTTGCCCTACCAGTAATAAGGCAAACACTCTTGTGGAACATTGCTTAAAATCTGCTGAAAGTACCACTTCTAAGTAGCCAAACTCATGTATTATAATAATGAAAGTAATTCAGCCAGCACCAAAATTTTCTTGTGAATAATAATATAATAGATGGTGTGTGTATATGTGTGTAAATAATGATTTTCCTGACTTTTTATATCTGGTTAATTGACTATTTCATAGTTGTTTATTTAGAAATTAAAATGTTCATGGTAGAAAGTACTGTCTTAACTCTAAATGAAAAGTAAGCCACTATTTCTTGTTACTCCTCTGACCACCTACAGCATGAGAATTTCTACTTTGTGATTCAATGGACAGTGCAAATTGTTTCTTTACTTCTTCAATGCTTTACTTGAAATGTCAAAAATCACACAACTTTAACTGGCAGGTTCTGTGCCTTCTTACTGTTGATTCCTAAAGAGGTTCTAAAATATGGCATGCACACATGCACGTATACTCACCTCTTCTGTTTGTAACGTATGAGGAATTCAGTGGAAGAATAAGATATTTTCTCTACCTCTAAAGATCATACTGTGTGAGATTTTAGATAGTTGTGATCAATAAAAGATTTTATAACTGTGATGCTTGTTTACTTCATTAATTTCATTCATAGTATTTCATTGTGTGAATAAGACAAAATATGCCGATCAATACTACTGAAAATGAGTAGTTGGTGTTTGTACTCTGTGTATATGTGCACGTGTGTATTTTAAACATTCTTCTACTTTTTCTTCTTATAAATGTGTGCTTGCCTGGCAGTATGTGTGTGGAATGTATGGAATATATTCCACATATATGTAATTGTTGACTTGCAGTGTATGTGCATGATCAACTTTACTAGGTAATTTCCAATTTATTTTTAATGTGGCTGTATCATTTTATTCACCCAACATATGTAAATAAGTAAGCTTTGGGTGACCATCTTGAAAAACACTTATTACATTTTAAAGATTTTGCCTATCTGGGGAGTGTGAATTTTCTTTTGCTTTTGTTTGATTACTAATGAAGTTGAGAGTATATTAACTGTTTAATGGTTATTCATGTTTCCATTTGTGTAATATTGTAGTTCATACCTTTATCCACTTTTCTACTGGTTTATGTGTCTTTTATATGTAGTAAGTTTACTTATTCTGAATATGAATAGTCTGTTGGTTAAATGAGCTGCAAATATTTTTTCTTAGTTTAGGGATTGTATTTTCATTTTTTTATGGTATCTATTAATAAGCAGAAGTTCTTAAATTTAATGTAGATTACTGTATTTTACACAAATAACACGCACCTTCTACATTTGTTTGCCACCTGCTCCTTCTTGTGAGGTATTTTTGAAGAGCACACGCTTATAAAAATACTGCATGAGGAGAGAGCAGCTGACAAATAAATGTAGAAGGTGCATATTATTTGTGAAAAGAAAAGGTAATTTATTATTATCCTTTCTTTTTCATTTTGTCTCCTTTAAAGTGTATTTCCAACTTAATGTTATAAAAAAACCCTCATATTTTATTCTAGAAGTATGTGTTTTACCTTTCATATTTAAATTTCTCAAGTCATTTTTGTTTATATTTATAATTATAATTTGAATGCATTTAAATTATTATTATAAAATCTGTTTTGCAGGATTTGAATGTTACCATAATATTTGTTTTCTATTGTCTTTTTTGCTCTGTTCTTTTCCCCTTATCTCTTGCCTTCTTTTGAATTAAGTTTTCCCTCACCATTTCATTATTTTTCCTTAACAAATGTGGAAATTAAGGAGCCCTGGTGGTGCAACGGTTAAGTACTCTACTGCTAACTGAAAGGTCCGCAGTTCGACTCACCCAGCGGCTCTGAGGGGGAAATACAATCTAAAGACTACGGCCTCGGAAACCTCGTGGGGTAGTTCTACTCTGTCCTCTAAGGTTGCCGTGAATCAGAATCAACTCAGCAGCACACAACAACAGCAACGCTGAAGTTATACACCCTATTTTCCTATTTTTATTATTGTATGGTTGACTTAGGAATTTCAGCATTCGATTCAACTTCAAATGTTTAAGTATAACTGATGTATTTACTCTTTTCATGGAAAATACAAGGACCTGAGAGTTATTTAAATTCTATTACCCAGCGCCTCAACATCGCCCTCCAGCTTGTCCTTTGTAATTCTGCACTTCAGGTCCTTCTACCTTGGTTTCTTCAACCGCAAAACCTAAACGTTATTGTTGTTGTTTGTATGTGTTTAGTGTTTGTTTGGATATGTGCTATTTATTAATTCAAAATTTTATATTTCTACTGTCTTATTCACCTTTTTATTAAAGCATATCTTCTAGAAATTCCTTCCCTAAGTTTTTGTTGTTGTTATTCTATTTTTCGTTTATCTGAAATGTATTCATTTTGTTTGAAAAATTGAAAAAGTGTTTCCCTGGGTAAAGAGTTCTAACTAACTTTTTTTCTCTCAGCCATTGAAGGTTTCCACTGGCTTCTGGCTTCCATTGTTGCTGTTGAGAAATGAGCTCTAGGTCTAATTGGGGTTGTATTTTACTTGGTTGGTGGAATTCTGGAGATCTCTGGGTGGCACAAATGGTCAAGTGCTCAACTACTAGCCAAAATGTTGGTGGTTCGAATGCACCCAGAGGTGCCTCAGAAGACAGGCTTGGGAATCTGCTTGAAAACCCTATGGAGTAGTTCTACTCAGCACACACGGGGTCACTATGAATGGGAATCGACTCCACAGCTACTAACCATCACAACTTTGCTTGGAATGTTATAGGTTCACAACTAGATTTATATGTGTTGACTCTTTTTCTTTCTTTCTCCTGCTTATGATTTATTGGACTTTCTGAATCTGACAATGTTCTATTAGATATAGAAAATTCTAGCTATTAATTTTTTGAATATTTTTCCCTTCCCTCTTATTCTGGAACTTCAATTAAACCTATATAAGACATTCTCACTCTGCCCTCCGTATTTTAAATATTTGTTTTCACAGTTTTTCTTTTGGCTCTCTTTTATATTCTATGTAATATTTTTTTCCATATTAATCTTCCAGTTCACTAGCTCTTTCTTCACTTGGGCCTAGGTAAATTTTCAGATACTCTGTTTAGTTTCTTATCATATCTTTCTGGCCAACTCTGATTCTCACTGCATTCTTCTTACTTTAATACACTGTGTTTTTTTTTTAGCATACTAAATTCCCATAGTTTCTGATAATACAATGTCTTCAGTCTTCCCTGTTTATGTAGTTTATTGTTTCTTCTCATCCTTTCTCATAGTAGCTTGTTTTCTGGGTTTAGAAAGAACTTATTTTCCTTCTAACTATTCATGTTTGTGGGCCTATGTTTAAAATTTGTTCATACAGATATGATTTGAATTTTCTTCTGCAATCAGTGCATCACTTTAACAAAGCTTTTGTCTTGGGAGTGTTTGGGGGGTTGGGCATACATTTAGGGTGATTTCTTGCTCCAAACCCACATGAGTTCTCGTTGGTGATTATATATTTTTATATTTTCATGGAAGACACCCCCATCACCCCTTACCCATCGTGCCTATGTTCACAATTCAGCATCAAGACAGAGTAAAGCAAGTATCTCCCAGGATCTCTCCAGTCAAGTTTTTGTTTCCTCGTTCACCTCTGTGGTAGTAATCATATGAGATTTGGGCTTTAAGCTGAAATATTTGAGTCAGCAGCCCACCCTGCTCTAACTGCACGTTTTGCCTCTTGATTCTAGTGCTTGGCCATTAAGACCCACATTTCTAGAATCCTAGCTAAAGATACGTGCAGGCAGCTGCTGACTCCAGTGTTGCTCACCTTTGTGAGTGTTTTTTTTTTTTTGTTGTTGTTGTTGTTTTGTTTTCATTGTTATTTCTGGCCTATAATTAGTTATATTTTTCATTTCCCAAAGTTTCAGCCATGGATTTTAAGTTTTTTTTTTTTTTTAATGTATTATCTGGGGTGGAGTTTAACTAGTTTACCCTTTTGAGAATAATTGAAATATACCCAGCATTTTCAAAGAAAAGAATGAGAGACAGCTTTCAGCAAAATGTTTATTGCCTCATATGTCAATATGTATCAATTATATAAATATTTGGGAAAATAAAATGACTCGGAACTGTTAGCAAAAAAGATGGTATATAAAGTCCTCAAAATATCCATATACACATTTAAGATAGGGATTATAAATGGAAGAGGCAGTGTAAGTAAAGAAAATATAAAATCCCCCATGCCCAAATATCAGATTTATCAAAACTAGCAGAGGAAGACAAATGATGTAAAGAAAGGAAGCATATGTCTAGGAATAGCGAAATCTGAGAAGCGAGTCCTTCTTCAATATATCCTTCCATACTCAGACCATTCTGCTGGAAATATTATCCACTTAACATAGTCTTCCATTCTTCTTTCTGTACCTTCTTATATCACGTGAACTTTTCTACCCTGAAAGATTATTTTTATGTGTTCATGTGGCACCTCCTGCTACAGATTACAAACTCTTTGAAAGCAGGATGCATTTCTAATTTTTTTTCCCTCTTCCCCATACTTTAGCTTCTATCACAGTAATTTATACTTAGAGGTCACTAGTGTGTGTGTATGTGTGTCATGTTAATTTCACTATCTCTTTGTGGACTAATCAGTGAATAACTGATTTGATACAGGGTATAGAATAGTTCTCTAAAGATAAAGTAAGAGATAAGAAGAGAGATTCGGGTAAAAATCTTTTTTTCTAAGACAGACACTGGAATTATCACATGTGCATCAATTCAATTCAATAAAAGTTTTTTTTTTAAATTTGTTTTTATCACCTACTATGTATGAGGTTCTATGCTGAATATAGTTTAAAAGAGAAAAATAAGAATAGCTCATTATAAACCATAACATAGTTCTTATTTTAAAAGAAATAGAATGTGTTTAAAATGGCATTAGCAAATGTCTACTTTCTGTTTTTAGTGGAAATCATAGATTTTATTTTTACTCAAAGATATTTTAGCACTACTTACTATAGTGGGGGTGGGGACTCTGTATGGAGAAAGCCCCATAGAGACTCTTATGAGCTATAAATGGTGATTGTTTTTCTTAATGCTTGGAGGTCACTTACAGTACCATGCATTTGATCTGAGAGAATATACTTTATTATCTCTAGGAAAGGTTATCTAACCTTATTTTGATTTCAGTAAACTCCAAACGTATGTTAGGGATATTTTATTTTAGCTCTCTTCCAAAGTCTCCAACTTTTTATTCTTGCTTGGCCTTGCTTCCTTTTAGTCCCTCAATGCTGAAACCATTAAATATTCATTTGAAAAACATCAAATAAAGATTTTTTTTTTCCTTTTCCAAAAATTTAGCATAGGCTGCTGGCAAGATGAAGTACAACCAGAAAACTTCTTAGAAGCAACGATGGAGAGACTATGTCTCACATACTTTGGACATGTTATCAGGAAGGATCAGTCCCTGGAGAAGGACATCATGCTTGGCAAAGTAGAAGGTCAGTGAAAAAGAGGAAGACCCTTGACGAGATGGATTGACACAGTGGCTGCAACAATGAGGTCAAGCATAACAACAATTATGAGGATGGCGTGGGACCGGGCAGTGTTTTGTTCTGTTATACGTAGGGTCGCTATGAGTCAGAACCAACTTGACGGCATCTGACAACAACAACTGGCAAGATGAGTGGGGATGAGATGAAAGTAGACCAAATCCGTGGAGGCTCTGGGAGAGAAGAAATGGGAATGTAGAATTGCCTTGGACCTGAGAAGGGTCCCTGAAGATGTAAACACTTGGGTATCACTAATAGATAAAGGGACATCTGTAAACTGTGGCATTTTAGGAAAGGTAAAAAGATCTGGGTTTAAGCAAATTAAATGACTCTTCACACATTTGAAGGCCTGTCATGATGAAACAAATTTCACCAGTAAACAGAGCTTAAAATACCATTTTCCCTGACTTGACTGCTGTTTTGTCTTACTGACTATCCCAACTATTACTGATTTCTGTACCTGACAATGGTTATTGCCATTAAGGCTAGGAGACTGAATTTTTTAAATGTCACTTATATATACACATTAAGAAGGAGGTAAATGTTTCTCATGGAAAACAAAGAAAAGAAACAGTCTTTTAACTTTCTGCCAGCTAGAGTGTTGCTATTGCATGATATTTTTAATATGCAGTTAACCAAAGGATGGAAATGTTATGATTTATCATGACAGGGTAAATAAAGCAATAAGAGCAAATCTAATTTAAGCATGCCTCACTGAGCATGCCTTTGCACTCTGGCTGGATAGCTACCCAGAATGATCCAACAGAAAATGAAAGTCGAGCTGCCTTAAAATGGGGGAGACTGGCTGGAGAGCCACTAAAAACCTGTTGTGTACTTAGGGGTTCTGCAGCCTTCTCCTAAATCACCAACTTCTGGCTCAGACCTGGGCAAGGCTTACCGTAATCTTCCTAAGCGTTTGAATCTGCTGCTCTTTGAATCTTTTAGTATAGCTGATTCTTCAAGCAGGCACTCTGGATTTGAAACTTATCTCTGCTATTGACTACCTGGGGGTTACAGGACAAGCTTCTTAACAAGCTTCCATGCCTCCTCCATTTCTTTTTCTATAAAAGTGGGATAAGAAATCACGTTGTTCTAATAGAATGTTGTGAGTTTTGAATGAGACCATACACATAAAGCCCTTAAGCAGTGTCTAGTGAGTATAACAGCTCAGTAAATATTGGTCATCATCACCATCATTATTGTTATTGACAATAATGCTGTTGTGTGCCTTTGCATCACTCTGACTCCGAGTGATCTTCTCCGACAGAGCAGAACTGCCTCATTGGGTTTCCCAGGCTGGAATCTTTACGGGGGCAGATCACCAGGTCTTTCCGGCCAACGAGTGGCTGTTAGGCCAACCTTTCCGTTAGCAGCCGAGTGCTTCATCACTGTGCCACCAGGGCTTATTGATAATAATATCAGGCCTCATAGTTAGGTTAGGCTTAAATAAAAGTACAAAAAACTTCCTTAAATAAGTGGAATGACTAATTTAACAGCTTGCTCTCAAACAGGAATAATATAAAAACACACAACATGTCCTCCAGGTTGTCAATTAACTAGATTCGAGGGGCAAAAATATCACCTTCTCTAGCAAGGATTCTGCCTTGTTTCTGGGCCAACAGACTTAACATCCATATTTCTTCCCATTACAAAAGACTCTTTTCTGAATGCAAAAAAATAAATAAGTAGCAGAAACACCCAGTTCAATATAGGACAAATTGTGTTTTTTGTTGTCGTTGTTAATGAGATCCTTAGGAATCATTTTGGCTTTTTCATATTCTATAAGTGATTGGTAAACGTGATTAATTTCTGTCATCAGCGAAGCCTACGGCATGGTGTTGCAGCATGAATAGTAAAACAAAGGAAGAGAAGATGAACAACAGCTGGCACCATCGACGTGCTCAGTGAGCACCAGGCACTGTCTAAGCAGTTTATAGACATTTGTTCATTTAATCCTCTATGAGGAATGTTATAAACTGCATTTTACACAGCAGAAACTGGGAGGTTAAGTACCTTACCCAAGGTTACACAGCTAGTAAATGACAGAGCTAGGGGTTGAATCTAGGCTTTGGACTCATGTTAAAAAAAACAACCAAACCCGTTGCTGTGAAGTGGATTCCGATTCATAGTGACCCTATAGGACAGAGTAGAACTGCCTCATAGGGTTTCCAAGGCGGTAATCTGTACAGAAACAGGCTGCCACATCTTTCTCCCGTGGAGTGGCTGGTGGGTTTGAACCGCCAGCCTTTTAGTTGGCAGCTGAGTGCTTAAGCACTGTGTCACCAGGGCTCCTTGGACTCATATTAGCTACTGCTATTTCTCATTATGCTAATAATACTTAAGCAGTACAGTAGCCTGCATTGCCACTGAACAGAAAACCACAGAGGTCCCTGTAGCCAGCTTGTTAAAGAGTTTGTCATCTTATGAAAAATGCTGCTTTGAAAACACCTTTGATTTGATTCTACACACATATACATGCAGACTTTTTTCCTATAGATTCACTTTCTGCTTCATTTGTGGTTCATCTAATGTGGATAGGAACAGATACCTCAATTTACTTTTATTTTCCTATTAACATAATATGCACTGACAATTCTGGTTTTACTGACTTTAGTATCAATCCTTTAACATCTGAATTTATCTTTAATGTGGAATATGGGCTGGATTTCAAAACAATATTAGAACCAGTTGAGTTTTTCAAGGGAAGGATGGGAATACAAAATAACTGAAAACATAAATGTTCACGAGGCTTTCCAAAATGAAAACACTCAGCAAAGAAATGGAGAGCATACAGCAGCCACAATTGTGTGCTTGGCAGTATGTCACAATCCAAAATGTCTGGGATGTGCTTAGGTATTTATTTAATACATGCATTTTGCTATTATATCTATATTGCAGTTGAGCCCCCACCCTGGTAGCCCATGAGACCATATTGCCTGTTCTGTAACACAGAACCAGGTATGGGAGAGACTAGCTTATTTTCTAAAGGAATGAACGCATGGATAACAGAAGAATGCATTAACTTCTGGTTTGTGTGACTGTGACTAGATACGTTTTGCTTTACTTTTCTGTGTGTTTCATATTTGTACCACCTATCTTGTGCTATTTTTATAACCAGAATAATAAACTTCTAAGAATTACTATGCTTAGACATGTGAGGACTTGGGGTGATGGTCACTGAAGGTATTCTACACACTGACCCTCCACCCAAAATTTAAACTCATCCTGAGCTGTGACGCCCAGTAGATCAGTTGGCTAAGTTTAAACCCCACATCTCTTCATTAGCATTCCATACTAGCGGTGTAGTATGAAGGGGATCTTCCCCGTTTCTAACAGAAACATGAAAAGGAACAGAGATGAAAAGAAGAGCAGCGAGGCAGAAAACACTTCATTATGAGGAGACACATCCACAGTTACAGATCCTGATCCTCACAAAGAGGATTTAAGAATAATTATGAAAACGTTGACAAATGTATATTTTAAGACTGTTTTTACTCTGTAACCCATTTGATGATGAGTGTAAGATTTACTCTGGAATGACTTAAAAAGGTAGTCAGAAACAACACAAGGTCATGTATTATGAAGAACTTTTTTCATTTGTACATTTATAGGGGGGTTTTCATCAATACTATTTTTGGTCTTTTCCCTAGACTTACTGTTACGTTTCCTGTAATTCAAGAATCTCAAGGTCAAATACTCTGCCACTGCCTTTTAGGAATCATTCCTATATTTTCAGGGTGGATTAACTAGTAAGCAAGGTATGCACGGGCTTACATTGAGCAAAGTATGCATGGGCTTACTTGTGTTTACTTACTAATCTGTCCTGCACAATTTCACATGGGTTTCACCACCTCTACTGTGTCTCCAACCCAGGAGTCTGGCTCCAGTGTCCATTCTCTTCACTATTGCATGCCTACCTTGCAGATTTTTTTCTTTTTTGGTGAAGATTAAATGAGATGATGTATATAAAATGGTGACCCATATTTTTTAAAAGTAAATAGATAATCATCAGTTTTATATTATTGTAGTTCCCTTACAAAATAAACCATGACAAGGTAGAATATAGTAGTAAGGAATAGAGCAAATATATTCATCAGACCAGGAAACAGAAGACACTTAGGAGAACAGTAAAGGAAATAGGTTAAAGCTGAAAATGCAGTTCGGCCAGATAATGGAGGCTCTTAAATGTCAAGCTTGTTGTTGTTTTTAGGTGCTGAGTCAGTTCTGATTCATAGCAACCCTATGTACAACAGAACAAAATACAGCCTGGCCCTGCACCATCCTCATAATTGTTGTTATGCTTGAACCCACTGTTGCAGCCACTGTGTCAATCCATCTTGTTGAGGGTCTTCCACTTTTTTGCTGACCCTCTACTTTACCAAGCATAATGTCTTTCTGCAGGGACTGATCCTTCCTGATAACATGTCCAAAGTATGTGAGACGTAGTTCACCATCCTTGCTTCTAAGGAGCATTCTGGCTGTACTTCTTCCAAGGCAGATATGTTCATTCTTTCGGCAGTCCATGGTATATTCAATATTCTTCACCAACACCATAATCCAAAGGCATCAATTCTTCTTCAGTCTTCATTATTCATTGTCCAGCTTTCACATGCATATGAGGAGATTGAAAATACTATGGCTTGGACTATGGCTTAGTCTTCAAGGTGACATCTTTGCTTTTTAACACTTTAAAGAGATCTTTTGCAGCAGATTTGCCCA
>NW_004443999.1:14647349-14660145 GCF_000243295.1 Trichechus manatus latirostris
GTTTATCAGGATGTTGCTTATTGGTCCATTTGTGAGGATTTTTGTTTTCTTTATGCTGAGGTATAATCCATATGAAGGTTGTAGTCTTGGATCTTCATCAGGAAGTGCTTCAAGTTCTCTTCACTTTCAGCAAACAAGGTTGCATCTTCTGTGTATCACAGGCTGTCAGTGAGTCTTCTTCCAATTCTGATGCTCCGTTCTTCTTCACAGAGTTCAGCTTCTCAACTTATTTGCTCAGCATACAGACTGAATAAGTATGATGAAAAGATACAACGCTGACACACACTTTTCTTGATTTTAAACCATGCAATATCCCCTTGTTTTTTTCCAACAGCTGCCTCTTGATCTATGTACAGGTTCCTCATGAGCACAATGGAGTGTTCTGGAATTCCCATTCTTCATAATGTTATCCATAATTTGCTATGATCCACACAGTTGAATGCCTTAGCATAGGCAATAAAACTCAGGTAAACATCTCACTGGTATTCTCTGCTTTTAGCCCGGGTCCATCTGACATCAGCAATGATATATCTTGTTCCAGGTGCCCTTCTGAATCTGCCTTGAATTTCTGGCAGTACCCTGACAATGTACTATTTTGTATGTAATCTGGATAAATATTTATTTATTGTAGAGGTGCAACCTGATCAGTTTTGTATTTTAAGACAGTTACAGAGACATCATGTAACAAGAGTGGGAGAGGTTTGGCAGGGGAAGGCGGCCAAATACTCAATGAGATTAACATTGCACTGGTTGAGGCAAGTGGTATTTACATAGATTAGTGGCAATGAAAATGAAAGAGAAGGGATAAAAAAAAGTATATACAAATGGAAAAATTTAGAATGAGCCAAGATTTAGAAGCAGGGTTAAAATTCACTGAGTGTCTCTTTTGTTCCAGAAGCTGCTAAATATTACATATTCAAGTAATTCTTATCAGATTTTTCAGGTATGTTTATGAGATTCATCCTTCCCATTTACAGTTGAGATAATTGAGTCTCAAAAAAGTTAAAGTAATAGGCCTAGATGACACAACAAATAAGAGGCAAAAATAAGATTCGAACGTAAACATTTGTCTCCAAAACTTGAGATCCTTCTACCATCCCAAGTCCCCCATGCCCCACAATATTAAGGAAAACAAATGTAAAATGTGTAGGAAATTTCAAACTTGTTTAATGGATAGGATGGTGGCATTTCTACAGAAAGTAGGAGATATAAGAATTAGAGGAGCATATTTTGATAAGAAAGTGATAAATCTTGCCTTGAAATTTTGAACTGTAAGTACAGAGATGACTGCAGCACTTAGAAAATTCTATTGCATAAAACTTATTTATTGCTTTTTTTAAAGACATATGCCACCATTAATGATTATCATCATAATTCTAAGACATTGAAGATATAGCACAGATCACTACGTGTAGTAGTGTAGTAGACAGTTTACAAAAGAATGGTGCCATGTGCTTCAATTTGACTTCTCCCTGAAAAAATATAAATATAATCCTCTGGGGGTTGGGGAGAAGGATCTTGTTTACTTCAAATAATTTAAGGAATAATTAGCCTTTATTCTGCTGCCTCCAAATTGTTTTTGAGTGTTTGCATCTAAATCATGCCAGTTTCATCAAACTAAATTATTGGTTGCTGTGACCTTAGAAAACTATGAGTCAGCTTTGATAAGCAGAATAGTGTAGAAAACAAGAACATGAAGAAGTGAGTTTTAAAGGAATTTTTTTGTGTGTAGAAAGAGCAGCAAATCACTGTAATCCTTAGGTTTCTATTTTTGTCTCTTGTTTTTTTAGCTCCTGTGAAACGAGGATGGTGAGACTTTGGCTTGCTTACTTTGGACACTTCATTGGGAGAGATCAATTGCTATAAAAAGACATTACATTTGGTAAAGTAGAGGGTCAGCAAAAATGCGGGAAACCCTCAGTGAGATAGACTGACACAATAGCTGCAACAATGGACTCAAACATACCCTTTATCATGAAGATGGCATAGGATTGGGCAACATTTTGTTCTATTATACATAAGGTCATCATGAGTCAGAGCCACCTCCATGGCCAATAACAAGAACAACAAAAATCCCTTGGTATCTATTATGTTCACCAAGTCAGTTGGATTCTCCAAAAACCAAAATTTGTGCCCTCGATATGGAAGTCTGATGAAAGGAAAGAAACTGTATATCCAGGAGTAATCTCTCATCAGATTACCTTACAGTGTATACAGAAAATCTGAGAACTTCGTAATGTGAATATATTTCTCTCTATAAAACCTGACAGCCTATTTCTGCAATAGTAGGACCATCATGGCTGACTTGCAGGAACTGCAGCCACTAACCTCCCATTGGCATTCCCACAAAGCAAGTTCATTAAGTCCTGCCTGATGGCTAGATCCAGGAGGGATTGTTCATGGATCTAGAGAGTCTTTGCCCTAAACTATCAAGCCAGATTCAGGCTTCCAAATGATCACACTGTAATAATCAATGAACCTAGAATTGGAAGTCACCTTCCTCAGTGGTTAAGAGCTTAGCTGCTAACCAAAATGTCGGCAGTTCAAATCCACCAGCTGCTCCTTGGAAACTCTGTGGGGCAGTTCTACTCTGTCCTGTAGGGTTGCTGTGAGTTGGTATCAACTCAATGGCAACAAGCTTTTCCTCAACACTACAAGAATATTTCTGTAGGATTTTTGATCAGGTGCCATCAGTCTGCTTTAATCACCTATAGATCCTCAGGTGACTTCAGCCAATGGAAGGTGCCAATTAGATAGATTGATATAGAGTATGGGCTGAACTTGAGTGTGTCTTCTATTTCTCTCTGACTTTCTTCTTTCTCTGGTGTTATGTCATGAACGCTGTTCTAAATTCTTATAAGTTCTATAGTCCTGATGTCCACACTGTGGTATGCATTAACATGCACACACACTGTAATAGCCATTTTAAAATTTTAATATTGAAAACACACTACACGCTAGACTTGAAATTAGTTAAGAGTCAATGATTGTCAGATTGGAAATATGTAAAATTGGAGAAAAGTCATGGAAAACCTATGTGTGAAAATGATTCTGTAATCCGAAGACCTATATCCTATCCCAATTTTACATTTTGAGTAAACCATATTATTTCTCTGAGTTTTACTCTTCTTTTCTATGTGAAAATAAATGTAAAATAATAATGCTTTCTTCTGCAGATTGTTATAAAGGTCCTATGAAGCTATAGGAGCCCTCGTGGCACAGTGGTTAAGAACTAGGCTGGTAACCAAAAGGTCAGCGGTTTGAAACCACCAGCTTGGAAACCCTATTGGTAGTTTAACTCTGTCCTGTAGGGTTGCTATGAGTCGGAATTGACTCAATGGCAACGGGTTTGGTTTGGCTATGAAATTATATAAGTAAATGTGATAAAAATATACATATGCAAAGCTTTTTCCTTATTTTTAGTATTGTTCTTTTATCAATTTATACTTGTCTCTGTGAAAGCATATGCAGTGACTTATGAAACAATACAAACAAAACATTGAAATATAAATAATATTTAGACATTCAAAACAAAGAATAATAAAAGTCAGAAGATAAGACCCAGTTGAATGCACTATTACTAATAGAAGCATAAAAAGAGATTAATGGGCGGGGGTTGAGTTCTTCAATTTAAAAGCATTTTATTTGCCTCTTACTTTGCTCTCTATTATACATCCTTAGAACCGTGCAATCTGTAAAAAGCAGAGGTTCATGGATCAAGTAGAAGCTGCAAATTTTTTTTGTTTGTTGATTGAGGACAGCTGCTATCTAGATTTCATTTTATTATTTTATGAGTTCTTTTTTTTAGTAGAAGAATAAAATCAAGTTCATTCTGATTTATAATAGTACAGGATTTAATATCATGAAAACAACACAAATTGAACTGGAAACAGTAGCACAGTTAAACTACATACTATTTTATTAATATGTGGTGTCAGTTGAAGGCTCGTTTCTAAAAATGTAAGGATTTCAAGGGATGTAAATGCGAATTAAAAAGAAACCAACCCATAGCAGATGTTAGCAAGATTTTCCCCCCTATTTAGAGCATAATAAACATATGGAACATCCTATCAGGCACAATTGCTGAGGCAAAACACAAGGATCTTTCAAGAAACAATTAGATTCTGTTCTAAAGAGATGGAATACTTAAAAAGGATGAGTCCTGACGGGCCTATAGCCCTGATGAGCAAAAAGCTCCAGCTAAACCATTTATGAAGCTATCTTCATCTGAATGTAAATACCACCATAATGTACTCATATCAGCATTTGGGAGCACTGTGGAGATTTTTCTCCCCTGCAAGAAAAACTGGTAATATTCCATGTCTACTGTCATGGATTGAATTGTGTCCCCCAAAAAATGTGTGTAGCAACTTGGCTAGGTCATGATTCCCAGTATTGTATGATTGTGTTATCTGATGTGACGTCCCAATATGTTGTAAACTCTACCACTATGATGAGATTATATGTGATCTCCTCATGTGTTATAAATTCTATCACTGTGATGAAGTTATACTGATGAGGTTGACAAGATTAGTGTCTTAATGCAATCTCTTTTGAGATATAAAAGAGAGAAGTGAACAGAGACACACGGGAACTTCACACCACCGAGAAAGCAGTGCTGGGAACAGAGCGCGTCCTTCGGACCTGAGGTTCCTGCGCTGAGATTCTCCCAGACCAAAGGAAGATTGATGACATGGACCTTCCTCCAGAGCGGAGGCATTCCCCTGAAGCTGGGGCCCTGAATTTGGAATTGTAGCCTGCTGGACTGTGAGAGAATAAACTTCTCTTTGCTAAATCCATCCACTTGTGGTATCTCTGTTGGAGCAGCACTAGATGACTGAGACATCTACATTATAAAATGCCCATATATGGTAACTTTGTTTTCATTCTCTTTGACAATAAAAGAAAGGAAGATGTTTCTCATCATCTTAATTTTTTCTTTTTTGATAATATTTAATAGAACTAAGAGGACTATATTTTTTAGAGTAAAACCAAGGTTAGGCATATTTTAATGCCCAGTATCTGGAATGTACTAGAAAGTAAATTAGAGAACTATATTAGGAAGTAAATGAAAAATTATGAATTTACAAGCTGGAAGAAACATTACAACATATATAAAAGTCTAAGAGAAGAAACTTTTGGATTACAATGCCACCTTTAAAGTGATTTCTTCTTGAACAGATAACACTGGTATAGCAAGATTGAACATGTCCCCAAGAAATTTTTATTTATCATTTTTTAAAAATAACAATCTAAACAGATAATGTTACATATGCTTTTTTTCTTCACTGAACTCTTCAGAAATATGTGATTTGTCACCATTCTAGAATATAGAAGATACTCAGTCTGTCTTCTATATCGCTCTACCAGTCCCGAAGCCTTGGTTTTTTGGTTTTCTTTTTGTTTTGTTTTTTACTGCAACGTATACTATGAAAATGAATAGGTTTTTTTTGTTTTTAGTTTTCAGACTGCGTATGCCATTGCCATTTGAAGATTTTACTATATTTTCCAGGGGATCATAGATATTCTACCTCCTTTCCTGTTGAGGATTTAACTTTTCTCACTCTTAAGATCAATATGCATCACTGAAGAACAGTTGTAGACAACTATGGCAGTGCTAATCAGGTCAAAGATATTTGCTGTTTAGTGAATTCTGAAGATCAATCAAAGTTACATTTTAATGAGTATCTTTTTTTCATACCATTAACATAATAAGTGGTGTGTCACAACATACTGTTAGTTTTGAACATATTCTGAATTCTCTTTTGCTTTGGTCTGGATTCTCCTTTGGTTTGTTGCTTAGTGAAGTTGAACCAGAACTCAAAATAGGGACATTGGAAAGGCATGAATTGTATTTTCTCAGTGATTTTAAACTGACATGCTAAATGCTCGTGTGCACTATTTAGGAAAGATGGAAGAGACTTTAATTTTAGCATATGCAATTAAAATTATTTGTTAATGTATCTGTTCCTCTATTAAAAGGTATCTTCTTGAGAGAAGGGGCTGTTACCTGTTGGTGTTGTTGTTAGGTGCTGTCCAGTGGGTTCCAACTCATAACTACCCTATCTACAACAGAAAGAAACATTGCCCGTTCCTGCACCATCCTCACAATCATTGTTGTGTTTGACCCCATTATTGCAGCCACCGTGTCAATCCATCACGTTAAGGGTCTGCCTCTTTTTCACTGACCCTCTACCTTACCAAGCATGATGTCCTTCTCCAGGGACTGGTCCCTCCTGATAACATGCCGAAAGTACGTGAGCAAAGTCTTGCCATCCTCGCTTCTAAGGAGCATTCTGGCTGTACTTCTTCCAAGACAGACATGTTATTTCTGGTAGCCCATGGTATATTCATTATGCTTTGCCAACGCTATAATTCAAAGGCATCAATTCTTCTTCAGTATTCCTTATGCATTGTCCAGCTTTTGCACGCATATGAGAAGATTGAAAATACCATGGCTTGGGTCAGGCTCACCTTTGTCCTCAAAGTGCCATCTTTGCTTTCCAATACTTTGAAGAGATCTTTTGCAGCAAATTTGCCCAGTGCAATATAAAGATTACTAGACTATGACCTAGTCGTCTCTATATTTCCACACATAGCAGGTGCTCATGAAATACTTGTGGATGAGAAATTCATTGTTAATGTAAATTTGTTTAATTTATTGATGCATCCTGTTGAAGTGTGCACCTTTATCTTATTAACCTTCTACAAAACCAAAAAGAAAAACCAATCTGTTGCCACTGAGTCAATTACAACTCATAGTGACCCTATAGGACAAAGTAAAACTGCCCCATAGAGTTTCTAAGTAGCAGCTGGTAGACTCTAACTGCCAACCTTTTGCTTAGCAGCCAAGCTCTTAACCACTGTGCCACCAGGGCTCCAAGTTTCTACAAATTAGATACTAATTCTAGAATGGAATTTTAAAACTGTCCTTAAACATTTACATCTCATAATTTAAATTTTGTTTGGCTTAATGAAAGATAGTTTTTTAGGGTCTCCTTGTTTTTAACACACACAAACTCAGCACCATAATGCCCCTTAACTACTACAGGTAATTTCAATGCGTTCTCTGCATTTATCTGTGTAAATTTTGGCTTAAAGTCGACAATTAAAAAAAATTCCAACACACACACACACATATAGAGTAGAGAGTGGAGTATATTTGTTCTAAGATTATTATCTTTAAAGCCTTGTAGGAGACATACCATACAACATTGCAGTAGTATAATACAGAATATTCTCTCTGACCTCAAACATAATTTCTATTTTATATGTGCAAGGATTATAAAATGTGGTTAATCATTAATTTACATAGCTTCAATAAGCAGATATTGTGCACCTATTAGGTGTGTCATCTGCTGGAAATTGGAAATTAAATTTACAAAAAGGGTTTTTTTTTCTGTCTGTTAATATGATTTGAGACTTTAGATGTTTAATAGTTATAATTAACTTATAACGTTGCAAAACAAGTTTCTGTTCTCTTAATTAATTTTGTGTAATACAGTGATAAATTTAATAAATGTTTTTGACATTTCAATTCACAGAATGAAAAGAAAGTCTATTCCACACTGTTTCTTAGTGTGATGAAACTAGGATTTTTGAGTTCTATGCATGAGATGTGGCCCTGAAAATTAGCCACATAATCATGTGAGTATATTATGTATTTGAATTGCCATTTGGTATTATTATTGCTGTTTTATACAGTCAATATCCATTCATACATATCCCATTGCTTTTTATTCCTTCTGTATTTTAGGTTTTCCTTTGGGATCCTTTTCCTTCGGCATGAACTACCTTTACTATTCTCTTCGTGTAGATCCACTGGTGACAAAATCATTGATTTTTGTCTGCAAACTCTTATTTTTCTTTATTTTTGAAGGATCTATTAGTTGAGTATATAATTTTAGGTTGGGAGTTATTTTCTTCAGCACCTTAAAGATGTCATTCCATTGTCTTCTGGCTTTTGTTGTATTGTTAATGCTATTGCTGCTTCTCGGAATGTAAAATGACTCCCCTCCCCCAACTATGATGTTAAATTTTTGTCTCTGGTTTTAAGCAGTTTAACTAAGACATTCCTGAGTGTGGCTTTCTTTGTGCTTATACAGTGTTAGATTCAATGAGCTTCTTGAATCTATAGGTTGACATTTTTTTCTGTCTGTTGCTGCATCACAAATCACCCCAAAATTTATTGACTTAAAACAATAATCATTTTATTAGCTCAAGATTTTGTGGGTAGACTTAGTGCAGCTGGGGTCTCACCTACTGTTTCTCATGTGGTTGTGTTCAGATGGTGGCTGGATATAGAGTCCTTTGGATGCTAGCATATTCCAGTCTACCTGAAATATCCAAAATGGTGCCTCTACACCATACATGTTGCCTTGATGTATCTCTTTGTAATCATTATCTGCCTATGGTGTCTTGTCCTCAAGGGTCTCTCTCCAGGGGGGCAGCTGGAATTCCTAATAAGGACTCAGGGCTCCTAAGAACTCAAAAGCGTAAGATGCCAGGCCATTTTATACCTTAGTTTTGATACAGACACAATGTCTCTACCATCACATTCAATTGCATAAAGCAAGTCAAGTTCCAGCCCATATTCAGTAAAAGAGGACTATACAAGGCATGAATATAAAGATGTGTGGTTCTTTTGGGAGCCAACATTGGAATTTCTCAGTCATTATCTTTTTAAACATTCACCTTTCTCTTGCTAATTTCCTTCTGGAACAAAAATCACAGGTATGCTATATGTTTTCTCTGCAGTCAACCTTTCTCTTATATGCCTTTCTACCCTTCCTATTGTTTTTCCCCCTCTGTTTTTTGATTTATCTTCTATTGAAATATCTTCCAGATCGTTAATCCTGTATTCTTCTGTGTCTAATCTGTTGTTAAACTCATCTATTGCATTCTTAATTTCAAAACTTGTAATTTTTTTTTCAAATCTAGATTTTTCACTATATTTCTTTTATATATTTAAATGTTCTGGTATAATTCTCCATTCTTTTACCTCTTGATTTTTTTCTCTATTTTAAAAAATCATTTAATCGTAGTTATTTTTAAGACCCGTTTTCCTAACTTAATTTCTGGGTCTGATTCAATCATCTCTTTTGTTACCTTGGGTTTGGATTTTATGGACCTATTTCGTGGCATGACTCATATTTTTTTATCAACTATTGGATATTGTGCATAACAATAGTAGAGGATCCACTATAATTTATCTTCTTCATGAGCTATTTGTTTTACCCTTTTCCTTGCTAGTATTGTAGAGTAGGGGTCAATCACTATAATCCAATCAAGAGTTGCTTTTAGTTGAAGCTAGTCTACAGTGTGGTTAATATTTAATTTTACCTCTGATTTACCCCTACCTTAAGCACAACCCTCTTAGGGTTTTCAAATGAGAGCTTGCTGTCTTCTTCTCTTCTCTGGTGGCTTGAATGAATGTTAGTCATTATCAACTGAGCAAGGCAAGGCTGCATGAAACTCTGCTTTGCTTTTCAGAGGGTTTTTTTTTTTTTTAAGCCTCCTCAGCCTTCTTGTAGGTTTAGAATGGAAAATAGCCATTTATTTAGGAGTCGTCAAGTCTCCATTTTTTCTTTCCGGTCCCATGAGACCACCAAAAGCTCTGCTAATTTTTCTTTTACCCAGATGATGCCTTTTTTCTGGGCAAAGTCTACACTGTCAGGCTCCTTCATGAAGGCAGAACCAGCAAAGACCCTGAGGGAAAATGTTTGTGCAGAGGTCGGCTCAATTCTAAGATTCTCTCCTCTTTGGAATCTTGCCTTCTCTAATTATATAGCTTCTGGACTTTTCTGATTCCATAGGCAGATGATTTTTATATTTTACCCAAATTTTCTAGTTGTTGTTGGTAGAAACATTGATCTTGTCTATTTCAGCCTTCTTTACCACAAAATTCTCTGCCACAAGAGTGTCACACATCCTTGAACTTCCTCTGTTGTCAATGCTATAACAAAACAAAACAATTTATATATTTGACTAAACACCACTCATCCCTACATGCTGTCTCTTTTAGGAAGCCTTCCTACAACACAAGATTTTGGTTTAGCTTTCTCACCATCTGACTCCCTGCCTGCCCCTTTCCTCAAGGGCCTCTGTAGTTCCCTTTACACTTTCACACACTGTTACAGCTGAAATAGTCTGAATCTCCCATTAGACTGTACACTTTTTGAATACAGAAACTTTAGAAAACACTGTATAATTCATCTTTGTGTTCTTGGTATCTAGCTCTGACATTTAAGAATGAATGATAATATCAAAAAACATAACCTAGGAGACCAAAGTTTCAATGAAAATATATGACATCACCATGTTGATCATCTTGGAAGATGTTCATCCAGAGTAATCAGACAATAATAGAATTGTCCACACATACTCTTCACAGTTAGTATCATATTTTAACTAAAACTTTTAACTATAATTTCCTCGAAATTGATGATGTAGTTATTTTTTCTGAAGTGTTGTCACTTGGCTCCTCTTCACTGATAACTCCTACCATAAACATGGTACCCTGACAGTGCTGAAAAAAATCACAAAACAGCAAGGTATGCTGGGAATCAAAATTGATTTTGTTTGGTTCACTTTGCACATATGGTTTAATAATTTAGCAAAGCAATGTCATTTTCTGTTCTAATAAAATAATGTTATTGAAGACGTGTATCATCTATTTTTCCATACCATAATATAGAACCTTCACAACTAAATGTATGTATGCATTTATATACAGTGAAACCTGTGACAGCAGGGACTGGATGGGACCGCCTTGTTTTTCCAGGTCTTGCAAATATTCCACCTTTGACAAGGTGCAGTCTTACCACTTTTCTATCACTGTCTATTAGTGGAAAATATTTGAGTTTTCCTTCTCTGACAGATTTCCACCTTACACAGGTTCCAGCTTTTGCAGTTTTTCTTTTATATATATATATATATAACATATATATATATATATATATAACATAGAAAGAAGGAGAGAGAGAGAGAAATACAAAGAAAACCACAATCAAAAAGTGGAAAAATTGCATTGATTTTTAATCCTGCCTCTTACAGAAAAGAAAATTAATACTTTTTAAATAATTTTCAAATGTAAAGATACCTGAATGAATATACTGAAATGATAATACATATTATTGAATGTGGTTTAGAATTTACTTTTCTTAGACTCTTCAAAGAAAAGAAATACTATAAATTTTCAGTCATTCGAATAAATTTATGTATTCATGTTTGAAAATAACAAAATGGACTAGTTGACTATCAAAGAGTTTTTCTCTTCTTGGGACCGCAACAAATTTTTTAACCCAATTAAAGTAAAACAGATGAATTTTGCTGCTTATAGAATATAGACTTTGATTAGCTATGGTCACAGTTTTCAAGGTCCTACTCTGTGGACCATTTACATTTACAAGTGTAATATTACCCTCAACATAATGTATAATGTGGTTTTATATATTATAATTTTTATTATAAGGAACCCTTCAAAATATTTAATTTTTTATTATGGTAAGTTTTTATCTAGAGTCTTATATCATGTATCTCACTTTGCATAATGCTATATTTCATATAGTATCACATACTTTTCATGTTAAAACACTGTAAGAAGAAAAGAAAATTGCATTGCTCTTTCATCTCTATTTACCTTTCCTCTTAGATAATTTTACAGTGATTAACCTGTAAATGTATATAAAGTTGATCACATGTATTTTTACCCATCTGCCTATAAATGCTTTGACAATAGATTCAAAGAAAACAAAGTGACAGATAATACACTTTAACGAAAATAACAGAAGAAAATGAAAGAAAGGGTATTTGTGACAAATATGACAGCTGTAACTTTCAAAGGAAAATGGAAAGTAGGGGATTTGTCCTTGAAAACTAGCATTACAACCATTTATTTTATAACCATTTACTTTATGGTCAATGAGAATATGGCATATTTTCTCCCAGGTTAGGGAAAAATAATAGCTCTAGACTTTGACCCTCATACTGTAGAGGGGATATGAATGATGATGAAACAAGCCGTAGAGAGCGTTTAAAAATAGGCTACTATGTCTCAAGCAGAGGCATTCAACTATTAGTGCTAAGAAAAACTGCGTGTAACTTTGAAACATCGTGTATAGATCATTTTAAAAAACGGACTATTTTATATTCTCAGAAGATTTTTTAAAAAGTTAAATAGTAAATTTTAAAGTTAGGAGGACGTTGTAGCATGCAAGCCCAAGCACACATTTTGCAGAAAAGAAACTGAGGTCTGGAGATATGAGGTGCCTTTTCCCAGCCATATGAATACAGGTTCAGATCGAATATCCTTATACTCTCTCTCACTGCATCCCCAGCTTTCCGCTTCACTGACTCCTCTGCTCATCTCTCTCTGAAAGAAGTCGCCTGGCTAGGACATTTAGCTGGATATCTGCTCATTTATCTACACAGCAGTGCAAAGGACAACTTCATACAACTAAAAAGCCATAGTCCTCCAGTCATTTTGACAGAGGTCACCTAATCAATATGGAGTCACATTCTCACCGGCTTGAGTGAGGGCTGCCCTACTAAATTACAGCATTGGCTCTATCACCCAAAGCAAATGTTTAGCCCTGAAACACCCGCAGCTTTAGGTGAACAAACCAATCCCTCAAGAGATTCTAAGGTTAAACTAAAAACAGTCTTCTGAAGTTCTGGTGACTTGTGATTACTGGGCTCGGCTTCTTCTACTAACGGAGCTCATACTAGTATGTTACTCACTATTTTGCAGCAATAATTAATATAAATTATCATCGACTATTTTTAAACTGCAACA
>NW_004443999.1:14660821-14662279 GCF_000243295.1 Trichechus manatus latirostris
GAAAAGTTTGCTTGTATTATAGCAATTCTAATGCAACTTTGTGAGTTAGATTAAGCAGTTAATATTATTTCCATTTGGCATATCAGGAAACTAAAACATACAATGTAAGTCACTCTCTTAACAGTTTCACAAGTAAATTTTACACCAAATGCTTTCTTGTGTGTTCTCTCGTGACTCAAAACTCCTTCTATGGCTGAAAGTTATAATTATGTTTTCTAATGACTTACTTTTAGTGAGAATTCCAAACTGAAATGTAATTGCATTGAGTTATGCATGCACTTTCATTTCTAAATAACACCACATTATAGATTAAATGCCATATTATCATTCTATCTAAAACTATATGTGAAACAGTAAGAGTAAAAAAAAAAAGTATTTATATGTATATGGCCTAGATAATTAAAGAAAATAAATTACAAATGTCATTTCACTGCCACCCTCTAGGCTTACTATTCTAATTTTCTATTTTACTTAAAATTATCTTTATTTTTTTAAGTCGCCTCCAACAGCTTACAGAATAAGGAAAGATAACTATAAATAACAATTTAATAACTAAACACTAATTATAGTAATAAAAAATAAACAATTTAATGAAAAACACTGCAACAACAAAAACATTATTTTCAAAAATAAGTTCCAAAGGCAACTAATGATATTCTAAATCTCACCTTTAACCTTTTATTAATGTGAACTCAATGAGTGTTTGCTCTTGTATTACCCTGCCTTCTATAACCCTAAATCAAACTGATTTTTTTTTTTGTAGATGAAAGCTTTATCTGCTTTTGAAATTGGGCTCCTATTTGTATCTGTGTTGGGCTTTGCATATCGATCATAGCGTCTACTAAACTGCTTGCAAATATAGTACAATATGGATAATAAAGCTATACTGAGAGAAAGCAAAGCACAAACTCATTTTTATCTACTTTCTTTCCCCATTCATGTGCCCCGAAGTATGGAAATTGAGAATACGCTTAGTGTTTTAAGTGAAATTACCTTTATTCGTAATGAATGAATATCAATAGAAAGAATTTCCAGTAAACCAAAGATTCTGATTCATCTTACTGATAGTAATAACTGGTAATTTCAATGCTTTGAAGATAAGTGGGCCCTCTAAAATACTCACATGTAAAAATATTCAAGCAGCAAAACTGTTGAGTCTTTGATAAGATGTGCTACTTTTACAAAACAAGTTCATGTCATTTACCTAACTACACACAGGTATGTGTATTTCCAGGCAATGAAAGACAACAGTCTATCACTAATAAAAGCAACAATGACATCTGTATTGTGATACATAAAATTCATTGGCAAGTTATGGAGAAGTAATGGACTCCACGCTCAGTGTGAGGTTCACAGAGCCACTTGATACGTCCTAAAAGAGGCAGGCTGTTTTTCAGTCATCTAGGGCTGTGCAATATTCTTTCTAAAATGCACTTTGTGTATAACTTTTATATTTTG
>NW_004443999.1:14662854-14664958 GCF_000243295.1 Trichechus manatus latirostris
CATCAGGAGAATATGAAACTGTTGCTATCAAATTGTGTATGGATCTAAACATCTTGTATGAAAACCGATTTGAGTGAAGAGGGGTCCTCTCCTTTAACACTGTGCTGGTTTCTTGTTGGACTGATGTGCTACATAGTTGAACTCTTGACTGCTTTGCTATCATGGGATGTTAACAGAGACAGCTGACATAGTATAAAAGAGCTAGCATCATGACTGGTCAGGGTGTGATCTCGCACAGTCTCACAGCAAATCTAAAATGTGTAGTTTTACAGAGGAAGGAGGGAGGAAATATGACATTTAAACTTTCACACTTTAAATGGCCTTCAGGGCATTGGAGAAGCCTTCCTGGAATTAGCAGTTTTGACATAACATAAATCAGCCCAGAGTAGCAGTAACCTTTGTTATCTCTCAGTTTACTGAAATATAAAACACCTCACAACCACACCGATTAACAGACAAATACCTTCTGTTTCTGCAGATGCTAAGTACTTATTGATTTAGTTTTAACTGCTAGTGGTCATTAAGGCCTGGAAAAAAAAAATGACCACAACACTATAAATCATTATCATGCTGAAGCATTGATTAAGTACCTATGTGCACATGAAGGCATTTGGTGCAAGCAGACAAGGCAAATGATGTGAAAATATGAACATTTGGAGGATGTGAAGAAAGAGATAATGCGATGCAGATGCAGATTAAAGCCTAGAGCACTGCTCTAAAGCTTCTATACAGAATCATTCAACTCTAATGGAAGAAGCACAAGTACACCCAGTATCCCAATATGTGCTATTGTTTGGCACTGAATTTATCCACACGTGTTATCAATGTGGCGCTACATCAAAACTAGATCTATCTTCAATATTCTCTACATCTGCAGAAAATATATCAGAAGTGGATTTGTATTGCTTTTTGGGAATCTTTTATGTTTTTATTTTTTTTTTAATTAGAAAGTTTAAAAATATGAAGTGGATGCAGTTTTTTTTTTGTGTGTGGGGGGGGTTGGGTTTGGTTTTAATCTTTAAGAGGATTTGGGTTTTTCTAGAATGTTATGGCTTCTGCCTACTCACAGGCAGGAAGAGAATCTACGAAGATGATAGTAATTTACCAGTTAGAATGAAACAAGAAATCCACACATCCTTATTAACTTTTTAAAGGAAGTTAACATAATTTTCAAACCATGAAAAATAGCAAAATGCCTTAACAATGCTATTTCCTACACGGTCTTCCCTTAACAATCTAAGCACTGAGGAAGAACTACATGATTTCAAAGAAACTGCAGCTTTGCCCTCATCTTCAAAAGAGCCAGAGAGTCTCACAAGGGCAAGTACTTTTTCTTCCCACTCTGCGCCCTCATTACAAGTGCAAGGCCACACACCTCTGAGCTGATTGAAGCCTAAAAAAACGAACTACTTGCTCCAAGATTCAGACTCTGGCTTTAGGCTACAGCTCAGAACAGAAGCGATCTTTGCTGAACAGAAAGAAAGTTAAACAGAAGCAATCCTCAGTGACAAACAAGAGAGACAACACTGATGCAAGGGAAAAAAAAAATTCTAAGGGCAAGCTGACATTCAAGCAACTGCACAGACACAGAACTCATAAACTAAATGAAGCATTAACAGGTTATGCAATTTCAATTTGAGTTTGGGGCTGAGAGAAAGCCTTTGTACTATAGATTCAAGGAAATATGCAGACCAAACTGAAAATGAAAATCAAACCTCTGCAAACCGCTGTGTTTACCCTCTTCAGCAATGATTAAGAATTTGAACTTCGATAAGAAAAACAGTTGTTTATATCATTGGAAGAATGTAGAAAGAGAAATATTTCACGTGTCTCAAAAATGCATATCTTGCCTCATGATTAAAGCCAAGCAGTATCTTCAGGCCCCTAAGACATATTACTGGACCCATATCTTAACAGCAATACTCCCTTACCTTATATGTTCATTCCTTCAAACAACATTTATTAAATGTCTGTTATACACCAGGCTCCGAACTAGGCACTTGGTGCATAAATGATAAAGACCTTGTCTCTGTAGTCAAAAAGCTCATGGTCAAAGAGAAATATTTAAAATAAGCCAACCTCAGCGGACAACAATTGAGATGGT
>NW_004443999.1:14666203-14672062 GCF_000243295.1 Trichechus manatus latirostris
TTAATTGGATTTAAGTTTACAAGAACCTAGAATATAAACTTTCTTTGACCCTTCCTTGTCTTTTTCTATATTATACTAGTCTCCATGGAAATTCCTCTTGTGAGCACCCGGTGCCACTTGCAGTGAGGTGTGTTCAGCGTCCTTTCTGAATGACTGTAATACCACCACTCATTCTATCAGCTCCAAGTACGAAGAAATTCTGTAGAACCTGGGAGAGATTCAGAATTAGTCAGGATTCTCATTGTCCCCTTCCACATCCAGGAGTTCTACTCATGGTCTCGTTTATGATCTCTTAATTTTAATTCCCAGACATTCTGTATTAGTTTGATTATACAGCAACCACTCTACTGAAAGCTCTGTCTATAGGGCACCAATGACATTCAAATCAATTATTCAATATTTTTGGTTTATTTTATTTGGACTCTCAGGATCAGTAGTCTTTGTTAACCATTTCTCCCTTCTAGAAATTCTTCTCCTTTGTCTAGGATAACACAATAGTCTTCTCGTTTTCATCACTTGTATCAGAACTTCCTTTTCAATTATTAGTGTCCCCACGTACTCATCTTGGCCTTCTTCCTCTCTGTTCTGTGTACTCCTTTGGGCCATCTCTACACCCTGACTAGTTCTTACTTGTCCTTTAAGTATCAGTCTGGTTAAGCATCACCCATCTAGGAAACTTTCCTCCTTTTTATGCTCTGTTTGAATTTGAGTGCCTAATGGTTATTATTCTCCTCTAAAATTCCATTTCTCCTGTGTACAAATCTCTATGACACCACAGAGAAATACAATTTTATACTATTTTAGTTTATCATTTTTTTTGTTTTATTCATCAGATTTTAAGTTTCTTGAGATAAAGTCTCTATCTTATTAGTCATTGCATCCCACCTTATTCCCAGTTTTTTCAGAGTTGCTGGAAAAATTAGGTAATGTTTGTTAAATGGATACATCCATAAAAATGAATAAAATAACTTATTGACAAATCAAAGGATGTGTAACTTTGGTAGAATATTACTGGAATTTGAGTACTGTAAGCATTTTGCATGAAGTCTTTTAGTACAAAGCAACATGATAACATATTTTATATCAATATATTCTGCTCCAAAGCACAAGATTAAACACATACTTTCCTATGTGTGTAATTATACACAAATTTACAGAAAATGTTTTAACTATACTGCTGATTGCATTTTATCTACGAATTTATGCTTCATGTTGACAAGGAATAACTCATATACAACTACTTTATAGTTTCTACACAAAACAATGTTGATAAAGAACTAGGAAATGCATTGAATATATCTCAATTATACACACTATGACAAAGCAGGAATCCAATTTTTTAAAGCCTTTGAAGGAAAAAGAAACTACAAACAAATCAACTAAAATATAGGGCACTTGTTCCTCAAACCAAAATGGGTGAAGGCTATAAAAATTGAGATCCTTAATTGGAAATATATTTCACTTAACTATACCACATTCCCTATGCTTTAGATCACATCAAAAAACAAGCAATTTGTTGATATCTGTGCCAGTGGAGAGAAGCAGTGACGCAGGTAATAGAAAGCCACAGCCAATTAAGTTGGCCATGTCAGGGGGTGGAGCTTCAGGGTCCTGAGCCAAATGAGAGTGGCAGCTGGGTAGTCATAATCTTATGCATAGCAAAAATATGCCTAGAGCCTAAGGACAATCAACAATGCATGTAACTGAATTTGACAAAAGAAGGTATGTTCACAAATACCTGCCTGCACAGTGATCAGCTCATGAGAACCATTACATAACTACACTGAAGCTTACACAGATGACACTGGTTTAATGCAAGGGGTCAACGTTATGGGCAGATACAGGGAGGTTAATTATTTATTTTAGAATGAATGGCAGAGGAACGGTGCTTCTGATTTCGGTATCTTTGTAGTATATGTGTTGTTGTTGTTAGTTGTTGAGTCAGCTCCAACTCATAGCTTCCTTACATACAACAGAACAAAATGTTACCTGATCCTATGCCATCTTCATGATTGTTGGAATGTTTGAGCCCATTGTTGTGGATATCGTTTCCATTCCTTTGTTGTAGAATCCATTTCACGGAGGGCTTCCCTAGCTTTTTGTGACTCTCTACTTTTCCAAACATGGTGTCCTTTTCTAGCAATTGGTCTTTCCTCATGACGTGACCAAAGTAAGCAAGATGAAATTTTGTCATCCGTCTAAGGAAAATTCTGATTTTATTTCTCTTAAGACTAATTTGTTCCTTCTTCTGGTTATATTCAATATTCTTCACCAACACTACAATTTAAATGCATCAATTCTTCTTCAGTCTTCTTTTTTTTTCAACGTCTAGGTTTTATAATATATTTAGATGACTGGATAAAAGTCTGACTTTTTTTTTTCCAAAATAAAAATGCTACTTGTGACCAAATTGTTTCAAAGCCCAAATTCAAGTCTAATAAATCAGTCAAAAAAGATTCTTGATTGTGAGCAAGGATATATAAATAGAAAGAGACATATAAATAGAAAGTGGACAAAGCAAGGCAAAAAGGCTAAAATAAATCATCTAGTGCATTTTAGTATGTAGGAGAAAGAACAGCTTTAGAGATGACCTAGACCTAGGCTGAAGGAAAATTTGGTCATGGAGTAGGTAATTCCTTAAATTTCATGTGTGAGGACCAAGGTGTATCCTCCAGAAATAATTTTAATAATGTTTTTTGTCATGGGGCACATTTACTCCTGTTTATTAGAATCCTGACAGAATTTCCAAAGGAGAAACAAAGAAAGCGGAGAGAAATCATGGGTGGATCTAAGCATGAGCTCTTTCATCCTAATTGACATTGTCATTCTAACATACACAGTAAAAAAAAAAAGCTCAATAACTGTTTGTGGAATGGATGCACAAATAAATGAATGAACTTAGTCATCTAAGAAATAGATATAAGGCGGAAATATCTTTCTGATATTCAATTTCAGGAAAGTACTAGAGAATATGAAGACTTAAAAAAGGAAAGAGTGAAGACTTTTAAATTAAACTATCATAAAATAAAAGAAAGAAAGATTGGGATTTTCCCTGCCTCTGAGAAAAGAAACGTGTAGTGCAACTCCATATTTCACTAATGCTAATTGTTAAAGGGTTTGGGTAAAAGAAAGGAATTAAAAAAAAAAAAAAGGCAGCATATTCCTACTCTTTAGTATTTTACAGCCTAATAGATGACACAAGATACAAACATGAGAAGTTACATAACAAGAATATCCAGGGGTCATCAGTCTATTTAAAAAAAAAAAAAAAATGATGTCACACTTTCTTTAATGCACAATCTGTGATAATTAGTGTCCTCCTCTGTCCTCATAAGAATTTAGCATTCTTCACATACTCCCTTGAATATTTCTGAAAGACTCAATGGGGTCTTCCCCATATTCTTTCACTCTGCTCCCCGCCTGCACCCTGAGTCAGAACACCATTCCTTCTGATGACTGTGGCTCTTGGGAGGCAGCACTCCACTAGTACAGTTTATCTCTACCCAAGCCTGCAGGTGGTACAAACACTTTGACTGTTCTCTGCTTTTCACCTTGTACAAAAGTTAGAAGAATCCCTTAATTCTACACAGTGCACCATTGAAAGTGATAATGAGATTTAACTAAATAATCAGAGATTAAAAAAAAAAATCAGAAATGTGACAACAACTGCTGTTAGATGTGGGTGCTTTCAGAGCTTAGAGGCTCTGGCATATGGAAAAATATTGGTTGACTTGCTTGGTCCTCTTAGGCAGAGAAGGAGGTAAACAGAGCAAGGCAACTATTAGGCTTTTAAAATATTATCTAATCAACATATGTTCACACAAAAACTTGTTCACAAGTGTTCATAGAAGCATTATTCATAATAACCAAAAAGTGGAAACAACCATCAATTGTCCATCAATTGATGAATGGATAAACAGAATGTGGTATTTCCATACAATAGAATATTATTCAGCCACGAAAAGGAATGAAATACTGATACATACTACAACATAGATGAACTTTGAAAACATTGTGCTAAGAAGCTAAACAGAAAGTCCACATATCATGTGTATTATATGTAATGTTTAGAATAGGCAAACCATAGAGATAAATGCATATTACTGTAGCCTGAAGATGGGAAAAGGGGAAATTGAGAAGTATGTGGTTCCTTTTTAGGGTGATGGAAATGCTCTGAAATTTGATAGTGGTTATGGTTGCAGAATATTGTGAATATGCTAAAGATTACTTAAATATACCCCTTAAAATAGTTAAAACGGTAACTTTAATGTTATTCAAATTTCATTTGAATAAAAACTGTTGTTTTTGTGTGCCATAGAGTTGATTCCAACTTATAACAACCCTATATGACAGAGTAGAACTGGCCCATAGGTTTTTCTAGGCTGAAATTTTTATGGGAGCAGATTGCCAGGTCTTGTCTTCCATGGAGTGTCTGGTGACTTCCAATCTCTGACTTTTCAGTAGGGTGTCGAGTGTTAAACGATTGCACCACCAGAAATACCTCAATAAAAGTGGTAGTGTGTAAATATGATTGAATACAATTTATAATATGATATAACTGTTACTATGACTGTTTTGGAGCCCTGGTGGCAAAGTGGTTAAGAGCTATGGCTGCTAACCTAAAGTTTGAATCCACCGGCTGCTTCTTGGAAACTCGATGGAGCAGTTCTACACTGTCATATAGGGTTTCTAGGAGTTGGAATCGACTCTACGGCAATGGGTTGGTTGGTTGATTTACAATTGTTTTAAAATGAGAAAACCTAATGTCAGATAAATAATTTGTTCTTGGACATTTTACGAGGAAACAGAAGAGCTAGTTCCAAGTTATTTTATTCCCTTTGTACCACAATGCTTAATGAGATGAATCTTAAACAATTTCCCAGTGAATTGGGTCAATAATATGCAATGAAGCTAACCTGAAAGTTTTTCTTCCTGTATTTTCCATCAATATTTTCATAATCCAAATATATTTGGCATTGCCAAAGATTTCCTCCATGTTGCCTTCCATCGTATTTTATATTAGTATCTTTCAAGTTCCTGAAGGACAGGCACTGTATGTATTCCTCTCTATGTTTCCAAAAGTGAATATTTGAGGCATACTACATATTTCTTGAATGAAGTAGTTCTACTTTTTATTAACATATATTATTTGTTTTTAAGAGTCCCCTTAAATCATTTGCTTTCATAAGTTTTCTATAACTGGTTTGTTTTTAAAATATTTTGGCTTTTTTTATAGTAATCAAATACGTCATGAGGTTTCCAGCATTAGCATTTTAACTTCCAGATCCTTTTTGTAAATAAAAGTAATTTGCACTTTTAAAAATTAGGGTTTTTATTTTTTTTTTTTTTAGTGGAGCAAATATATTTTCAATAAATTCAGTGATTTTTTTGCTTAGATCGGCTGACTTCCATATTTGGAACATTCACTTGACCTTGGGAATACGTTCTTTCTCCTGTTTAGCTCTTTGTGGAATAGGATAACATTGAGTTCCCAGGAAGCAATGATAATGTCAAAATTTACAGCCTCATAAAAGCTTTAATTCCCACCATAAACATAATATATAAAGTAGAGAACTATGAGGGTGCCTCGCATATTCAATCTCAGGTTTAGGAGTACTAGTATAAAATTTGTAATACCTATCTATTTGAGAGTGGGTAAGAGCTTAAGAAAGTGTTGCTTAAATATAGCTAGGTTGTAAACAAGCAAATGCTTTGGGGGAAGAAAGTTTGGGGCACATTTTGTGGTATAAATGAATGTTAAAATCCTGCTGCGTAAAAGCCTGCTTCCTTAAGATGCATCTCTAAAAATTAAATTTGATAATCAAGACATGATGAGATGAAATTACAAAATATGGCATA
>NW_004443999.1:14672926-14674942 GCF_000243295.1 Trichechus manatus latirostris
TGTCATTTTTTAAGATCTGTTTTTGCCAGGATAATTATAAAGCCTACAGGTTTTCTTACTGCATCCTCACTACTTTTGAGGGCTGTTCCTTTCACACTCAGATAATTTTGCTTTCATTAATTAAATCCCTCACTGGGAGAAATCTTCTTTTCACCCCACACATCCTCTATTTTATCTACTATTTTGAATATGATTTTTCCTTAAACCATGTTTTTATTCATATAGCCACACCCCCAACACTCACCCCACCTCGGCAGTAATTCATGTACATCAGGGGACTGAGTATCACTTCTGTCCTCTATTCCAGAGGTGGATGTTATTGGACAAAACAAAACAAAGAAACACTCACTTCCCTTATTTAAGTTTTGTTAGGAACAGATCTCTGACCCAGTAGTTCTGGTCAAAGAAATATCTGGAAGCTTCCTGAGTATTGCTGGCAAAGGCCTTCCTCACTCCTGTGAGTCTCTCTTTATCTCTCCTTTTGCCCGCAACAAGAGCACATGCAATCCTGGCCGCTTCTGTCCACCAACCAACAGTACATCTGGGAACCAGATTAAGATGAAATCAACAGTATGGATGCAGAGCAAAATGACACAATGAATCTAAGTCCCTGATGACAGCATTAAGCTGTTTGATCAATCCAACCTGAAGTCCCTTCTAGAGCTATATATTCTGCTGCATGAGTTAATAATTTTTCTTGTTTTTAAAGCCAAATTGAATCTGACTTTCTGTTACTTGCTCTATGAGAATATTATCTGATAGACAGGCTCAATTTATCCTCTATTTTAGTAATTGCTATATGTTTTACCATTAAATCATTATAATATTATACTTACTAATGATAAAACTTTCTATTTTGGAGATTCCATTTGGCTTTTGGTCTCTAAGACCAGTTCCTCTGCTGTCTCTGAGTGTGTGCTGTCTTGTCAGGAACCTGACTGAGGAACCAGCTGCTTTTCTGCCTGTTATTTTGCCTTAGAGTGTGGCATCTAGTGTTTACCATCCAGCCTTATCATGGTGATTTAATTGTTTTAATATGTAATGTCATTGATTTAATATGTAATGTCATAAACACTTTCAGTATATTATATTGCTGGGTTTAGTGTACAGAAGATCTTACACTTAGCTTTTTTACCTTCCATGAGCTTCCAGTCTAATGGAAACTGCTGTAAATTTGCTCAGCTTTATGGCATTGTTAGATGACATACCACTTACATACATCCCCAGGACACTCCAGAAAGAGAAAACATTTTGAAAGCTAAATATAATGAATCTTGCATTAGTATAAGCAAAGGATGTTTATTGTAAGTTTCATGCTGTGCAAAGAGTCAAGGGAAACGGTGGCTTTCTTGTCAACCTCAAGCACAAAGAGTAAGAACCTCTCCTGGCAGGGCTGAGGATTCTTGAGTGCTGTTTGCTTCACAGAGTTGGGCATTTGGAGATGCGTTCTCCCTGTGCACCTGGGTGTGGGTTTAATATGCTGCTGAGTTCTTGTTTTGCACAGGAAAGCAGTCATGGAACACATGCCATAGCAAACACCTGCTCTCCAGCCATATGAGTATTTTTGAACATTGCAAAAATAGGCAGAGAGTAGGTGCAGATACAACTATTGCTGCAGATTTGTAATTTTCAAAGGAAAATTGCAGCTTTCATTACTGATGTCTAAATTTAGTTGAATGAGAGCAGAATCAGCAAAGTAAGTTTTTGATGTTAGATGTGTATAAATTAAGAGTTTGCACCAGAATCTACTTTTGTTGGTTTTCTGCCTTTTTCTTATTTTAAAACAAATATTGCAGAAGAGGAAGATTAGAGAGTAAGCTCTTAAACTACATAAATTATGTTTGTTTGTTTGTTTTCTGCTGATGTCGTTCAGTTAGTTGTTTTGCGTATGAAAAGTGAAGGTAATATTGAAGCATGGAAGTAATGCTGAAGCAAGAACCTCTTCCTTTAAGTGGAGCCATTATCACATAAAGTTTGGTAAGGCATTGAAAGCTGTGGAAACTCTCCCCAGAAAGA
>NW_004443999.1:14676227-14697431 GCF_000243295.1 Trichechus manatus latirostris
TTTGTTGGCCTTTGTTTGGTTGCATGTAACAGGTCCCCAAATACAGTGGTTTAATGAAAAAAATATTATTTTTCCTCCTCATCTTCCATGAAATCCATATGTAAGCAGTTTTTAGTTAAAAATATCATCAGTGGATATTTTAGGATCTTTCTTTCTGCTTAACTATCTTTGGTATGTGACTCTTATCTTTACAGCTGTCTGGTAGTCATGACATATGTGTAGGCTTTGGTCTGCACTGAACACAGGAAGAAGGACAGAAAAATAACAAGAGTCTGCCTCTGTGAAAAGCCAATTTCCATTTGTGTCTCATTGGCCAGAACATGTCATTATGACAGATTCAAGGTGGGGAAATACATTATTGTAAGTAAGCCCATTGCTGCCCCAAACAAGACCGTGATTCTTCTAGTGAAGACGAGAATAGGAATGGAATGACATCTAGAAGTTTCCATAACACTAACATTTTTATTCTTTTATCTTTATATTTAGTCACTTTTTAGATGCCTTCTTTGAGACACAATTTATGCCACATGAATTTCCATCCTTACAGAATTTTTAGTGAATTATTTTCCGAAATCGTGAATTTAAGTATAAAAGTTATGAAGGAAATATACCTAATTCTGGTAGAAGTGGGAGAGAGTTAATCAGAGAACATCTCACCCAGGTGGTTTTGGTGATAAAGATGAGGAGCTGAACTTTCCTGGAGGTTGTTGAAATGTTATCAGTATTTATTGTGGGCTTACTATTTGCCAGACATTGTGACTAAATGCTTTACATGTATTTCTTGATTTAGTCCTCATAACTTTATAGGGTAAGTACTAAAATTATCCTTATTTTAAGAAGAAGGAACTGTTGTTCAGAAAAGTCAAGTAATCTTCTCAAGAACCCTCAGTTATTAATATGTTTTCCTGGGATTTTAACCCAGTTGTCTCTAATGCCAACCTTTACACTCCTAACTATTACATAGCACTAAGTAGTCTGTAAGTAAAAATGTGGGTCCTTAGAACTGCTTTTGAAGTGTGGGGAATTACAAGCAAGCCAGTGTTGTTAGAGAATAAGCTGATGCAGAAAGTCTCGAGAGAGATGTTTAGAGAGGTAGTCCGAGCCAGGTGACTTAATAACTTCACCCAGGAGACATCATTGGAGGATTTATGCAGGGGTGTGTCATAGAGCAGTGCTTCTCAAACATTAATGAGCATTCAGATCATGCAAGGACCTTGTTAAGATTCAGATTCAGGAGTTCTAGAGTAAAGCCTGTGACTCTGCATTTCTAAGATGCTTCAATGCTGCTGGTCCTGACATATAACACTTGGAGTAGCAAGATCATTGAGCACTCTGGAAATTCTGAAGAGTGGATTTAGAGGACATGTTGGAAGGTCAAAACATTTGCGAAAGAATAAGACAAGCTTAGAGTTAGGGATATAAGTTAATAAAGTGTTGTGGATGCATTGCATGTTAGTGAGATGAGAAAGGAGGAAATCACTTATAGAAACTGCAATGCATATGAATATAAGTTGTAGAATATAACGATGAAAGAGACTTTGGCTCTGTAGGGGAAATTGAGGATAACAAGAACTACATGAATCGTACTTTCTTTTCCAGCAGTGGTATGAAACGTACTGATGTCAAAACTTTGAAGAAGTCAAACAGGAAGTATCAATTCCCCATTACCCTACATGGTCTTTTGCTTCTTTGGAAGAGGATAAGGATTGTTCATGCCCATTTAAAACAAAAACTTTGTTATTTACAAGTTGTACTTTTCCCACATCTTATGTAAAGTAACCTGTTTTACCACTAGTTTAGCGTAGACCACTGCAGCAGTTCTAAAGAAAATATAAACATAAAAGTTTTAGCTATCAGTGGTGAAGTTACCTTCGAGGTTCACTGTTCAGCCTGGGAGTGGACAGCCCAGTAAAACCAAATGAGACTAACGAGGTACAGGAGTCCAGTGACAAGGCCCAGAAGGCAGAAGGGGAGTAGGAAGCTGATGATAGGGAACACAAAGTTGAGTAAGGATATTGTTGATGTGTTGTGAGATTGTTAACCATTGTCATAGGGCAACATTTGTAGTAACTGTTAAATGGGAGACTATTTTGTCCTGTAAGCCTTCATCTTAAGTGAGAATGACAGCACAATTAGAAGAGAGTAGTCAATGTCACTTAAATGTGTATGTAAAAATTTTTGAAATGGTGTATCTTTGGCTATGTGTATTTTCACCAAAAAAAAAAAAAGTTGAGAATTTAGAGGGTTAAAATGTTGTGGGGTTGTTAACCAATGTCATAAAACAGCATGTGTGCTACTGTTACATGAGAAACTATTTGTTCTGTAAGCCTTCACCTGAAGTACAATAAAATATCAAAAAAAAAAAAGTTTTAGCTAGGAGATGATGAATATCATAGTTAATGTACACAGGCTGTACAAATTTCTGGCAGGACAAATATGAAAACATTAATTGTAAACTAGCTTATTGAAGTGCATAATTGGATAAGGGCAGGATAAATGGGAATATACGAAACAAATCCAGTAGTATAATAATTTTTATTTGTGTAATGTCATGTAGATGAAATAAAGCAGAAAAATAAGAACAAAACTGTTTCCTGGCCAACATGTGTGATGTTGCTGTTTTTTGTGTATGCCAAATTATAGAGTTTAATGACGATAAAAAGAATGTAAATGCCTCAAGTGGCGAAATTTGGCTTCAGCATATTCATAACTTCTTTTAATTAAAATACAAGCAGGTCAAAAGCAGAATTTGCCTCTTCAACAACATTCATCCATTTTTTTTCCTTCAGAAAATATTTTATCGAGTGCCTACTATTATCAGAGACTGTTAAAGGAGCTGTGGCTGCAGCAGTAAACAAGACTGAAAAAGACCTCTACTCTCATGATGCTCATATTAGAGTGTGGGTAGATAGAACATTTTTTTTTAAGGTTCAAATAAACAGAAGGATGATTTCAGATAATAGTAAAGAAGTAAAATAGGTAAATGTGATAGAAAATAATTGGGGCAAGGATCTAATTTATATTGGGTGGTGAGACAAGTCTTCCTTTTTCCTTGTCCAGCTTTTGCATGCATATGAGGCAATTAGAAAGACCACGGCTTGGGTTAGGCTTACCTTAGTCATCAAAGAGACATCTTTGCTTTATAAAACTTTAAAAAGGTCTTTTGTACCAGATTTGCCAAATGCAACACGTCCTTTGGTTCCTTGACTGACGCTTCCATGGGCGTTGATTGTTGATACAAGTAGCATGAAATCATTGACAACTTCCATTTATTTTTCATTTATCATGATGTTGTTTATTGGTCCAGTTGTAAAAATATGTATTGGACCAAATAGATTGAACATTGTTCTGTCTTGGAGTCTGCTTAGTAGCCTCATGTTCTATGCCAAGTCCCTTCTCTACTGGCTAAGCATAGCTCTCCTAGGGCTGTTAACGTTTAAACAGAAACAATGCCAAAGGATTAATGCTCTAATAGAAAACATTCAGGCATCAGCCAGGAGACAAGGGAGTTATTTGGATAGTACAGCAGAGCCATCTCTGATTTTGAAACATAGCTGTTAGTCCATAGAATATCTTTACTCAGAAAGCAAGTTCTAAAAGTAGTCCCTTAAAAGGGAAGTATAAGTTGCAAATATATAGGAGCATCACTTGTTCCATTTATGTTACTATGCATACAAATTATGAGCATACTATTTTTGATAATGGCCTTTGTATATTTTAAGCCAACTAAAAATATATGAATTATTGTAAAGAACATATATAATATTATTCTTAGGAACACTTTAAATTAAATTTTTTGTTTGTTTGTTTTAGGTAATGTTGATAGAGCAGATTGTTGCTAGTTGCTCAACCGCACAAGATTGGCAAAACAAAGCTCTGATTTCTTTGAAGATTACATTTCATGGTTCAGCTTGCCAAAGGGTCAGTTAAAAATTTAAATACAGCACCCAGATTAGTCATGTTTTGCCAGCAGTCTACTTGTTATTACATCCATACTTGAGATGTTTCACTAGCTTCCAATTATCCTATTTGAGGAAACTGCATTCTGCTTTCAATTTTTAATGCCTAACTCCTGTGGATTTCAGCATGCAATCTGTGGGTAGCAAAGTGTCAGAATATACTGACTTTAAGGGGCGCTTACAGTTTTATAAGGCAGTAAATGACATAAGGTTTCCGTATGTGGATATTTCACTGCATGTTACATTATTAAAGGCAGACCAGCTTGGTGCTCCTGCTGGCAGTAAGGGAAATTTTTTTTCTCCTTATGACACAATTTAAACTGCTAACTCTTGAGTACAGTAAATTTTAATGTTTTATTTTATTATTAAGAATTGATATTCTAAACCAGATGTTAGAATGGCAGGTGAACTAAAGTGCTCTCTTAAGCATAAGAGAGCTTATGATCTCAGTATACATTTTGTACACTCAGTTGGCCTCCACTGTTGAGGATCTGAGAAAAAGGCCATTTTTATTGTGTTCTGAAGAGTGGTTCCAACCAAACTCAAAGAAATAACTGTAAAGACACTGGTATAATTTTGAAGATTTGACTATATGTTTTCGGTTTGTTAATATGTGTAGAATATATAAATATGCATGACTAAAGGTACATAATGAATAAAATATATAATTTAGAAGCATTTGTTCATATATTTTCAACATAATATTTTTTATAAATTTGCAACATATTTGTTTATGGTTTATTATGAGAAGCTTAATAATTCAATTAATATTTTACTAATTCAATAAATATGTATCTAGTGAATATTGTATACTAGGCAGTATACTACAAGTTATGGCTGATGCCAAGCTATATGAACGATACCTCTTGTCATAGAATGGAAAAAAGAAAGTATACATAAACTATAGTAAAAGTCAAAGTCCATAAAGTGCTATATAAAAGCAATACAAATAAAATACACAATAAAATGTTACCAAATTTCAGAGACACAAGAGATCCCTTGCGGCTAAAGTATCTGAAGAGAGTTTATAAAAGCGAAGGCATGACAGTGCAAGGACGTGTGATACCTTTGGAGAACAAAAGATTTCCATTATGCCACATTTTACTCTGTGAGTGTGTGAAAGGAAGTAGCAAGTAAATGGTATTGTTTTAAGACATAAACTTGCAAAGATAGGTTGGGAACAGATCATGAAAGACTGTGGTTCTAAACATAATGAACAATACATTTTAGGGAAGAGAAATTTATTAACCAGTATTGAGCAGTATAATATAACCTTATTAGTATTTTGGGAATATTAATCCCCACCACCGGGTAAGATGATTTTTGAGGGTTATAGTACAGTGGAGGTAAGAAGACCTGGTACCCATATTTACATATGGTTTAATTTACACAGAATGAGGGTCTGACCTAGCAGAGTAGCTGAAAGAATGAAGAGAGGGGAAGAGTTGGGATAGACCATGGTAGGCAAATACGCAGAACTTAAAATCTGAATGCCAGTGTACAATATGGAAGAAATAATCTTTATCCCTGATGACAGGATGATAGCAAGAATCCACAGAATGAGAATTCTAAGGGGAGCAAAAGCAGATGTAGAGGAATGATGGAACAAGGGCTTTGAACTGATTAGTTTGGGTTTGACCTGCTGCTTAGAATTTGTATACATAAGAATCACCTGGGAATCTCGTTAAAATGTAGGTTCGGATTCAGTATATCTGGGGTGGAAATGTAAATTCTCAGCAGGAGGTCAAATCAAAACGAACTAGTTCGAAGCCCTGGAGGGAACATACTTTGGCATGTTACAATTAAGGTTCTGATAGAACATTCATATACTGTTGGATAACAGGCCATTAGAAAAGTTGACCTGAATTTTGGGAGAAATATTGAGTTGGGATATATTGGAAAATATGAAGAGGGCAATGGTTGAAGCCACACAAAAAGATGAAATTCATAAAAGTATGTGTTCCAAGGAGCGGCTGGTGGATTCAAACTGTTGACCTTTTGATTAGCAGCTGAGCTCTTAACCACTGAGCCACCAGAGCTCCATAGAAATTTAAGTCTTACTACCTTCTTTGTGTGATTCCTTATAGAAGAGATAACTATGGCAGACAGACTCTTCAGAGGACTCCATGATCCACACTCCCTGGTGTTCAAGCCCTGTGTTATCTCTCCCCTTGAGTGTGAGTGGGACCTGTGATTTGCTGGTAACCAGACTTTCACTCTTTCTTAGCCTCAAGTCCTGTCAGTCACCAATCCTACAAATTCTAACTCTACATCATATTTCTCGTCAATCATCTTTTCTTTATCCTCATTAATAATGCTTAAATTGAAGCCTGTATTTCTTATCTGAGGAATTTCAAGTCTCCAAATTAACATCCCTGCTTCCAGTTTTGTCCCTAGCATTATGTTCTCATACTATTTACAATATTATATTACTAAAATGCTGAACAGAAATAAGTCCCATGGTGCAAGGTTTTTATCTGTTTATGGTCATTACTGATTCTCTAGCACCTAAGAAAAGCATAAGTCATAAAGCGTGTCCTCGAGAAACTGGGCTCAATAACTGTGAATAAATAAAATTGAATGAATCCCATTGTTTCTCTTCCTTAAGTCCTTCAAAGGACTTCCACATAATCTCTAAACCTTGATCCTAGTGGACAAGGTTCTCTATGATCTAGTCTCTGCCTCTCCAGCCTTGGGTCTGACTTTACTACAGTTCACTTTCCTCCTTTACCTATGCTCTTGCCATATGGAAGTATTTGAAATTTCACTCTCCTATCATCTCTTTTTCGGAAACCCTGGTGGCATACTGGTTAAGAGCTATGGCTGCTAACCAAAAGATCAGCAGTTCAAATCCACCAGGAACTCCTTGGAAACTCTGTGGGGGCAGTTCTACTCTGTGATAGAGGGTCGCTATGAGTTGGAATCGACTTGACAGCAAGTTGGGGTTTCAACGGATCGTCTATTTTACACCTCCACAGAGTTGTGTAGAAAGTTTTATGATTGCTTCTAAATTGACTACCTAAAAGACTGACACCAACCTATCTTTCAAAAGCAGAGGTTAAAACTCTCCAAAAGTTTTTTTCTGACTCACACTGGTAAGGGAGAATTGAGTACCACCTTCTGTTACCCTACGGTACTTTGTGCCCTCATCTATGATGGTCCTTGCAAAATGATATTGCTTTTATTTATATACATGGCTTGTTACTTTTTATGCTAAATCACCTTGATTACAGAAGCTATGTTTTGTTAATTTTTATATCTATGGCATGTAATAGAGTACTTGACATAGATTAAGATGAACACTTGTGAGATACGTTATGAAAATTCCACAACTTCTATTTAGATGGCTATGACTCTGATGATTACAAATTCTATGACTTTGGGGAAGTTTCTTAATCACTGTGTGACTCACTTTACTAAACTATATTATGAGGACGTTAGTACGACCTAATCCATAGAGTTCTTGCGAAGATTAAATAGGACAATACTTAGTACCTGCCGTGGAGTCAGAGTTCAATGATGCAGCCTATTATTATTTTTTTTATTGTACTTTAGGTGAAGGTTTACAGAATGAATAGTTTCTCATTACACACTCAGTATGCATATTGTTTTATGACATTGGTTATCAACCCCACAACATGTCAACACTCCCTTCTCGACCTTGGAGGATTTTTTTTTTTTTGGTGAAAATATACGTAGCCAAAGATACACCATTTCAAAAATTTCTACATGTAAAATTCACTGACACTGAATACATTTTTCCAGTTTGCTGCTATTCTCACTAACCTTTTCCAAACTGTTCCATCACTGTCATCTTCAATCCACTGCCCCCTAGGCTTCCCATCTAACCTTTTGTGTTGCTGTTGTCAATTTGATCTCACACATATATATATATATTTTTTTTTTTTACTTTAGATGAAGGTTTACAGAACAGAATAGTTTCTCATTAAACAGTTAGTACACATATTGCTCTATGACAATGGTTAACAACCTCACGACATGTCATCACTGTCTTTTCTCAACATTGGGTTCCCTATCACGAGCTTTACTGGCCCCTCCTGCCTTCTTTCTAGTCCTTGTCCCTGGACTGCTGTGCCTCGTTAGTCCCAATTTGTTTTATGGGGCTGTCCAATGCCTGGCTGAACGGTGAACCTCGGGAACCGTACTCTTGGGGTTTCTCCAGTCTCTGTCAGGTCAGTACATCTGGTCTTTTTTTGTGTGTTAGAATTTTGTTCTACATCCTTCTCCAGCTCTGTCCAGGACCCTCTATTGTGATCCCAGTCAGAGCAGTCAGTGGTGGCAGCCGGGCACCATCTAGCTATACTGGACTCAGTTTAGTGGAGGCCTTGGTAGCATATTATTATTTTTGAGGAAATAATCTACTTGCTCTGAGATTCTGTTTTCTTATTTGTAAAATGAGGATAAGAATGCCTCAAAGAATTTTTGTGAAGATTAAAAGAGAAAATCATTTTGAAATTACCATTTAAACAAATGTTACATGAAAATGCCATTATTATCATCACAGCAAAATTTAACAGTGTAATGATGCTGGGCAGGATCTTGAACTGGAGTGTATCCAGGGACAATGGCAATGGCAAAGAGAGCATCAGCATTGAAGACTGGGAAAGGAGTCAGTGACAAAATTAGAGTAACATGTAAAGATTTGCTTTGGTTGACTGTAGAAGAGAGCACACTTGTGGGGTACATGATCATTCTCCTCAAATATTGAAATGATTAAGTAGAAGAGATAAAGGGTTTAGTTTATGATCCTCCAAACAGTTTAGAACTGTTATTGGTATTTATTGCTGGCAAATTGGCTGTTATTCATAGTGACCTTATGGATAACAAAGCAAAACATTGCTTGGTCCTGAGTCACATCTTCATATTCATTGGTATGTTTAAGTCCATTGTTGCAGTTATTGTGTCAATCCATTTCATTGAGGGTTTCCCTCATTTTTTGATGACCCTCCCCTTTACCAAACACAATGTCCCCCTCTAGCAATTGGTTCTTCCTGATGACTTGTCCAAAGTAAGAGAGCTGAAGTCTCTCCATCCTCACTTCTAAGGTGCACTCAAGTTGTATTTCCTCTAAGACTGGTTTATTTGTTCTTCTGGCAGTCGATGGTATATCTAATATTCTTCACCAATACCAAAATTCGAATGTGTCAATTCTTATTCTGTCTTTTTTCTTCTTGATCCATGTTTTGCATGTATATGAAGTGATTGAAAAGAACATGACTGGGGTTGGGACAGAGTGGTAATTGTAGGAAGGCATATTTGAGATCAATATAAGGAAAAAATTTTCTAAAAATTAGAATTATACAAAAATGGAATTTGATTTCTTTCCTAATATGGAGATGAGAGCTTAAAAGCACATGCTAAATGATCCACTCTTTGGCATGTCAGAGTATTACTCTTTGAATTGAATCTAGGTTTGAAAAAAGATATCTAAACTCCCTTTCAAAGTTTATCTTATTGTATTATTTTTTTGTTTTTATATGAGCTTTACTTTTCAGTATTACCTAAAAAATAAACCAATTATTTACATTACCTTGCAAACATACAGCATTGGACGTAGATACTTACAATGTTCTCTCTTCATCTACCCTTCTATATGTGATAAGCAGCATGCCTAATTTTATTGAAGAAAAAAATCGAGGCCATCCAAATTTTAGAATATCTAGCTTTGAATTTCCTTTTAGCATGAGTTTATTTTTTCTCCTCTTTCAGAAGCAATGCCCATCAAAAGTAGTCTGCTTTTTCCCAAGCTTTGAAATGAGATTTGTAATTATTATTTTCATGAATGATTAATCCCTAGTATAAGAAAATTAAGAGGATGCAAATAAGCCTATGGAATTAAATAAAACAAAATGTTGCTTGGTGAAGCACCGGATGTTGACTATTTTACAGGATCCTTGATCCCAGTTGGGGGGTTGTGCCGAGTCTGTGATGACAACTGAAGCACGTTTTTTTTTCCCCAGGCATCAGTGGGGTATTTGATCAATGTCCAAGTGGCAGACAAGCCTCATTATTATGGTGTCCGGCAGATGTAGGCATTCAGATGGGGACTGTCATTAAAGTACTTTGTATGTATCTGCTAATTATATTCTTTGCTCCCAACAGCAGCATTGTTATCCCTGTAGCATTAGTCATTGTTGCAGCAGGTAGCAGGGGTACAATGAAACACAAAATATTGTCTTCATGATCATGTGGAGCTGTGCCAGAATGCTGGGAAAAGTAAGATAAGAAAAGCCATCCTTTTCTTCCAAAACATCATTAGGAAAAATGCAAGGTGAGTCAGACAGGAAAGAGTAACGAAGAAGGCAATCTCTGAACGTGTGCATGTACGTGAGTGTGTGTTTGTGCCATAACTAAATGCATTTTTATCTGTCCTTGATATTATACACAAGTGTTTTACTCATTGTTTAAGTACATAATAACAATTCACTTACTCGGATTGCATTATATAATGCTACTTTTTTTAAGTCTGAAAGAGAACTAGCACCGGTGAAGCTGAAACTCATCGAGTTTACATGATGTACCCAGAGGCAGATAGCTACAAAGGGTAGACCCAGAATTTCACTTGGAACTTCTCTTTCTAAAGTCCAAGACACTCTCTGCCTACCCACATTGCTTCGTTGGGCTTGCTACCGAAACTTTAAATTGAAATAAATAAATAGAGAGCATTAAAGAATAAAGAGAGCAACATAAAGCTTTGTAAGTTGTAATTGGATTTGCCCTGTGCACATCATCAATAGTCAATTTGTTTTATTGGTTCTGAAATGTGCTCTGCAATCAGTTTTATGAACCACTCTCTTGGCTTTTAGACGTAACAACAAAGCCAAATGTCCAAACAACCATCAGCAACATGACTTCAAATTTTATAACACTTCCCCTTAAACACTTTTTCTGCCCTAGTTAAGAAGGAATTGAAGAGAAATGCAAATTTGCATTTTTTTAAATTCTTCAAACTATGCAATAGTTTTGTAATACTCCTTAATATGTTGGCTTTCAAAGAAAGGAATTATTTTGTAAAGTAAGATTTTTCATCATAATATTTACAAAAAACACTATATACTTAAAGAAATGAATATAATAGTAAAACAGCAAAATTTCAAATTATAAAATGATACCCTTGAGAACTTCAATATCTGGATCTTTTTATGAACTTAATTGTAGAAATTTAAGAAATATTTTTATCTACCAACTAATGGTTCTTATTTTAGAATCTATATTAGACAATAATTCTACATCCATGGGCAGGATACTTTATTTACCCTGTGTTATGCTTGCTTGGAGTTAGAATGACAGTTTCTTTCTTTTCTTTTCTTTTTTTTTCCAATTAGGGAACAAACTGAGCATATCAGAGTGATTGTGTCTTTTATATTTTTATTTCTTTATTCTTTTTACCCTTGTTGTAAAAGAGCAGTGGCCGTGGGAAATTAGCTCATTATCTCACAGAGGGGGAAAAAAAAGCCACATTTATCCTTTCTTTCACCCTGTCCTTTCTGAAGCCTTCCTCAAACTTCAGCTAGAGCTGTCTTCCTAAAACACAAATCTGTTCATTCAGTCACCAGCTCAAAATCCTTCAATACCTACTAAACGAAAATGGTCTAAATTCCAAGATTCTTAGCATAATATATACATCTTCTTGCTGTCTGAGCTTGTCCTATTGTTTGAGATGCAACTCCCCCCATTTACCCTGATGGAATTGATGGCACAACCAAGATGAGATACAGTCATCTGAATGTTCCATTTCTTTTAATGAACTGCCTCTTTACAAATGCGTATCTCTTTCTCTGTCAGACCTTCCTCATTTCTCATGCAACTAGTAAACTCTTCATGAGTGGCAAAGATCGTACTCCTTTTCTCTTATGATGATAGAATTATTAGTCGGGCACATGGCTGACTACAACAATAGCTGCCTACAATAATGCCACTTTTCTCAGCATACCTTGAAGTCAGGTGTAGCTTTGTGACTACATCATGGCCCATCCTTCTGCAACTTTCTAAAGTTGCAGCTGGCATGTATCCCTTGTTCCTTTATTTCATCCTTGGCTCCATCTTACATTCTAGGATAGGGAGATAAGAACACTGGACCACGATCCCAAGGGCTACGCCAGGATCAGAAGTCAGAGTGTTGATTTGGAAGGGGCTAAGGTCATCAGAGGAACCCTGGTGGCACAGTGGCTAAGAGCTCAGCTGCTAACCAAAAGGTCAGCAGTTCGAATTTACCAGCCACTTCTTGGAAACCCTATGGGGAAGTTCTACTCTGTCCTATAGGGTCGCTATGAGTCGGAATTAACTCAATGGAAACGGGTTTGTTTTTTTAGTTTAAGTTATCAAAAGAAGCCCTGGTGACACAATGATTAAGAGTTCAGCTGCTAACTGAAAGGTCCGTGGTTCGAACCCACCCAGCAACGTCATAGGAGACAGACCTGATGATCTTCTCCTTTAAAGATTACAGCCTATAAAACCCTATGGGAGAGTTCTACTCTGTCACATGGGGTCACTATGAGTTGAAATGACTTGACAGCACCCAACAACAACAAGGTCATCAGGAATTTGTGGTGCAGAGCCAAAGGCCAACCGTGGTTCACTTACTCCAAGAATCAGTTTTATCAGGAGAAAAATATCTGTCTATCTTGTTTAAGCCACTGTAATATTTGGATCACTGCTGCAGAACCTAATTCTAACCATATCATTTTTTAAGATCAAGCTCAGTTCCAACACTTCTATGAGAACTAATAACATTAGATTGAGCTATGTAAAATTGCAATTATTTTAGGTCAAAAACCACCAAATATCTGCAATTTTACAAGTTCCAATTCAATATCGCTAAGGCAGTTTTATTTACTTCATTTAGTATAAACCCATAACACTTTATAACTCTCAATTATATCACATCTCATGCGGTATCATAATTATTTCTTTACATTTGGTCTTCCAAACAATCATGAGTGCCTTAAGAGAAAACATGAGACTTATCCATTCTCAAATTCTCAAACTAGAGCATAATCCCTATCTCTTATTAAGCATAAGTGCCTTTTTTTTTTTTAATGGAAGGAAAGGATGATTTAAATATAGTATGATAGTATGCCTATGTTGTGCTTATAGGTGGCACAAACAGTTAAGCGCTTGGCTACTCACCAAAAGGTTAGTGGTTCGAGCCCACTCAGAGGCGCATCCAAAGAAAGTCCTGATGATCTACTTCCAAAATGTCACAGTTGTTGAAAACACTATGAGCTGTTCTACTCTGACACATGTTGGGTCACCATGAGTTGGAGTCGACTTAATGGCAACTGGTTTTTTATGTTGTATTTATATCACTTTTTTTGTTAGCTTTTGACATTGGTTTCCATATACTTTTGTAGCTTATTAATTTTTCACGTATGTCATTAAAGATTATTTGCTTACATGCTAGTGGCTGTAGCTTGGGAAAAAAGATGAGTGGATGCCACAGCACTCTAAATATTGTTGATAAAATTGCGTGTCTAGTTCCTTTCCTACTAATTCTTCTAGGAGATAACTTTATACCAAATAAATTTGTTATTTGGATTTTATTGTTCTCTTTTTGATTCATTTAATAAGAAGGAGTCCCTGGGTGGTGCAAACGGTTAATGCACTTGGCTGCTAACTGAAACGTTAGAGATTTTAGTGTATCCAGAAATGTCTCAGAAGAACTTCCAAAAAAACAGCCATTGAAAACTCTATGGAGCACAGTTCTAATATGACACACATGGGGTTGCCATGAGTTGGAGTTTACTTGATGGCAACTAGTTTTTGTTTTAAAGACTTACAAATTAATTCTAAGTGAGTCCACTCATTATCAACCACCAGTGGATCAAATGTTTGTTTTTATGAGCTTTAAGTTTTTGGTAAGTAAGTATTAAAGGTGTGGAGTAAAGAGGATACGTGAACCAGAGCCTCTAAAGGAGAGAAGTTAATCCACATCACTCAATCGATGCTACAAATGGTATTTTCTATATCCAGCCAGGTTAAACGAATCCCAGAAAAGCTCATCTACAGCATTGCAAGTGTAGAGACAATGATTTAATAGTACTAACATTAGTATATTCAGCTACAGCTAAATACAGACATGAGTTTGGTGATGAACACAATGGCATTTTATGATGCCCATTGCATAATTTGAAATTAAGCTGCTAAAGGCTTGCTAATTTTGGATGCAGAAAGTTATAACTTTCAAAAAAATGTTATATTTTTGAAGAAGAGAAATGTGAGCCTTTTATGGTGACCCTTTCCACTATACATCAGGTAACTGCCATAGTTGATATAAAAATAGACGCATGTATTGATTTGGACAAAGTGCAGAAAGATATTCTGAGGTGTTGTTTTTAATAACCACCTCCTCCATCTGTGTAACGCCTTTGCTCTTTTTGCTGATTGGCAACGTGTGGGAATACTCCAGTGTTTAACAGGACAGAACCTTTAGCTGATAAGAAAGTCTTCCACTGAAGCAAACATAATCAAACCCAGAAAGAGAAAGAGAGAAACAGAGAAGCAGAGAGAGTGAGAGTGCTTTCTACCCAAGTTAAATGTTACTTGATATTTTCTGAAATTCTTTTAATACGTATCATCTTTATCCTCCCTTAAAAAGGTAAGTACTAAATATTTTGTTCATCCTTTCCCATACAATTCATATAGACTTAATCTGCTTGAAAAAACAAAAATAAAATACTTCTCAAAAGTTTCAAGGAACATTTTACAACTTGGTGCACCTACAGTGCTTGTACAAATTTGGCATATGCTTAAGCCCTGAAAGAAGCCAGACAGACAGGTCTAAATCACAATATATTGAATACCTACTTTCCATACCTTTTTATTTGGTTCTACAATATCTCTTTCTGTGAGTAAAATCTGAAGCTTCAGGTACTTTGGTTCTCTTTTATTTGTATCTCTAAAACTCACAAGGTTAGTGTCTGTTTGTTTGTTTTTATTTATTTCTGTTTTTCTCTTAGGTATTTGAGGTACGGTATTTTTTATTTTAACCAAACTGTGCCTAATTCACTCACTGATATGAGTCAATCAGATGGATTTGGTTCAGCTGAGATGACTTTGCTGGCATATTATAAGACCAAGGTACTGGGGTCTTTTAGTGGTTACTATGAAAACAAAAAGAGAAGTACAGTCAGAATGTTCTTTGGAAGAAAGGATGGTGAGTCTTTGTCTCACATATTTTGAACATGTTATTAGGTGGGACCAGTCCCTGGAGAAGGACATCATGCTTGGTAAAGTAGAGGGTCAGTGAAAAAGAGGAAGATTCTCAACAAGACGGATTGACACAATGGCTGCAACAATAGGCTCAAACATAGTAATGATTGTGGGGATGGTGCAGGAACAGGCAGTGTTTCATTCTGTTGTACATAGGGTCACTATGAGTTGGAACTGACTTGATGGCACCTAACAACAACAACTTGAAAACAAACAAACACAAAAAAAAAATCCTCCCCCCCTCCAAAAAAAACAAGAAAAGAAAAAATTAGAGGCAATGCTTACATCAGAAATCATAGTGGCTTACTGGCCAATTACAGCCTACAGACATTTGTGTATGTGTATGTGTGTGTATGTTGCTCCACTGTTTTAAAGTTTTGTTTTGTTTTTTAATTTAAGCATCTTAGATAACCAACCCAAAACCCATTTCTGTCAAGTCAATTCCGACTCATAGCAACCCTATAGGACAGAGTAGAACTGCCCCATAGGGTTTCCAAGGAGCGCCTGGGGGATTCGAACTGCCAACCTTTCGGTTAGCAGCCATAGCTCTTAACTACTACGCCACCAGGGTTTCCAAACATCTTAGATAGGGCCTTCAAATTGCTATAATCCCTACAACACAGTTTTATCTCTATTACTGTATCTGTGCCCTTGATTTATGTATATTACCTGTGTACCCCAAGAGTCATTTCATTTTGTAATATGGTATAGGAAAATGGGATGTCTTAAAGAGCGAACCTAAAACATAAAGAAACCTTCAAGACAATTCAAAAAATTCTCAAAATTAAAACATTCAATACAATTTAAATCTCTTTAAGAGATAGTGAAGAATGTCTAGGTCAAGATCCAAGAGATGATGTGCCCAGCATTTAGGACTCCTTTTCATGGGAAACATTTTTTTCTTGGGAGGGGAATCAGTGGATGAAAGATGGTGCCCAGGGCCACCAAAGGGAGCAGCCGTGGTAAAACCCCAGATCTTTAGTTTGGGACCTCCAGGGTTTGGCTAAGAATTAAGGGTGAGCAAGTAAATCAGCTCTATCAGGAACCACATTTTTATTTTAACTTTTCTGGGTGACCCAGAAAATCTCAAGCTCTTAAATTGGATTCAGATGATTTGGGATTTCTAGGGAACACAGACATCTGGGGAGAAAAATTAAAATTCCTCTTGGAGGGAAGATAAAAATCAACTTAGAGGTTAAATTATTTCTACAATTATTTTTGAATCCTATACTCAGTATAGAAACCAGAAACCGGAAGGCAATTCACAGGAATTTTATACATTGGAATAAGCCATTTCTCCAAGGAGGCCTTGTTCCCTTCAGTGGTAAATTGTATTTATAGGCCATAACCTGGCATAATTTGAGTACTAGGGACAGTCCATTGCTTTTGAGATGAGCATTGTTTCTAATTCATTTCAGGGGACAGAGAATATTTATGTGTGTGTGTGTGTAAAAAGTTCGCAATTTAAAGAGTAGATTTTTTTTTCCTTTCCTTACCTTATCAAGAGTCAAAGCTAAGATAGATTAATTTCCACCATGTCTTCTTTTCTTATTCCTTTTTGCCCATAGAGGGTGCTGTCCTTAAGGGATCCTAGCTTCATGCAGACACCCTTTGCTCTTTCAACCTGCTCAGACTACTAGCTTGCCTTTGGAGCCCAGTCTGATAAATGCATGTTAAAATACACACTTCAATACATGAGGGATGAGCAGATATCCCCATGAAAAAAGCAGTGCTTTATTTTTCCTCTGGATTGGAGCTATCGTTTTCTCGTTTCCACAGAATCCCTTATTGTTACAACACCTTAACAATGTGTTAAATTTTATACTTTTTTGTTGTGCTTTAAAATAGCACCCAGCATTTTACATAACCCAAAGATTAACATTATCAGAAAGCCATCTCCACCTAAATGCTGTAGGGACAAAGGGGGAGGGTGGTGACACTGGTGACCGGGGGCCAAAACCAACCAGTGGAACCTGGAATCACATTGAGCCTATTCAGAGGTGCTGCCCAAAGCAGAGAATACTCTGAAGTCTTCCTTCCTCCAGTCTACTCACGGTGCACACCCGCCCCCCCCACCCCGCCCTGTCCATTGCCAAAACACAGCCAGAATCTAGCAGACAAAGCAAGCTGGGACTGCAGCCTGCATTGATCCACCTTCCTGTATTAGAGAACACACCTGAGGAACAGTGAAGATGGAATCTGAGGACACACATACCCAAGACCCTATACAGAGTCTTCAAGTTACTTTACCTTGATTCCAAAGAGTAAAAAGAACATACTTGGAAACCAAACATGTGAAGCAATAAATTTTGCAATTGTAACTTTGAAAGTTGGTATAATTATTTCCATTTTACAAATCAGGAAACAAAAAAAGTAAAGTTCGAAGAAGTTAAGTATCTTGCCTAAATTCACCACAGCTAATTAATAACATCACAGCAACACACAAGCCACCACAGTACAACAAACTGACAGACAAGTGGTAGATTAACACCTGTGATATGCAGATGACACAACCTTGCTTGCTCAAAGTGAAAAGGATTTGAAGCACTTACTGACTGATGAAGATCAAAGACTATAGCCTTCGGTATGGATTATACCTCAACATAAAGAAAACGATAGTCCTCACAAGGGAACAAAAAGCAACATCATGAGAAACGAAGAAAAAAATTGAAGTTGTCAAGGATTTCATTTCACTTGGATCCACAATTAATGCCCATAGAAGCAGAAGTCAAATAAATCAAATGATGTATTGCGTTGAGCAAATCTTCTTCAAAAGACCTCTTTAAAGTGTTAAAAAGCAAAGATGTCACTTTGAGGACTAAGGTGCACCTGACTCAAGCCATGGTATTTTCAATCACCTCAGATGCATGCGAAAGCTAGACAATGAATAAGGAAGCCCAAAGAATTGATGCCTTTGAATGATTGTGTTGGTGAAGAATATTGAATATACCATGGACTGCCAGAAGAATGAACAAGTCTGTTTTGGAATAAGTACAGTCAAAATGCTCCTTAGAAGCGAAGATGGTGAGACTTCGTCTCATGTACTTTGAACATGTTATCAGGAGGGACCAGTCCCTGAAGAAGGGCATCATGCTTGGTAAAGTAGATTGTCAGTGAAAAAGAGGAAGACCCTCAATGAAATGGATTGACACAGAGGCTGCAAGGATGGGCTTCAAAATAGCAATGATAGTGAGGATGCCACAGGACCAGGCAGCATTTTGTTCTGTTGTGCATAGGGTCACTATAAGTTGGAACCACCTCAATGGCACCTAACAATAACAACAATTAGTAACAGCCTCTGCAATCTCCTTGATTTCAGACAAATCTCTTATCGTTTCAACTACATTGTGTTTGCTTTTTCTTTATCTCTTAGTTAGCATCACTAAGTAACCCAGAGTCCAGAAGACTGTATTTAGCCCCATAGCTACACATTCAAGTTGAACAGGGAAACAAGTTATACTTGAGACTGCAGTACTAAATCTCAGAAGAATTGCATGTACTTATCCCTGCTTCACTCCTGGGATACTCTCTGGGGAGATGATGAGGACCCAAAAGAAGTAATTTTTGTTGTGCAGGTATTTGCGCCTACAAACTCTTTTGATCTTGGCTACATATGCAAATATCTGAAAGAAGTGAGCAGTGGTTCCTCGTAGTCATTGGAATTCCCCAGGGATGTAATTAGAGCAGTATCCAAGTTCATCTGCCTACCACATTCTCCAGGGACTGCTATCTATGTTGAATTGCTTAGCAAATCTGCCAGCTATTCCCAGGAAACCCTAGGCTACAGAGAGTCAAATTCTATTCCCCAATGATGTGAGCGGAGGAAGGGGAGAACAGGAGGCTGTTTTTCAATTTGTATCATGGTTTTCCTGTCCATGTAAAACAACTGGAAAGGCAGTTGCTCCCTCCTATACAGACATTATGTGCTCTTGACATAATCTCACTCCTGGTCTTGTGAACACAGCATTCTTTGTCTTGATATTATAGAGATGTCTATCATATCATGCAAGTAAGCTTCAAGAAAATTTCATCAGTCTATACCCTGTGGCCTTAGACTTACAACTCCATTTTTTAACCTTGCCAAGCTACAACATTGTTGAAAGGACAAAATTAGATGATACAGGTGAAAGTGATATGTATACTGAAAATCAGTATTTAAAGGTAAATTTGCATCAGTGGTAGTAGTAATAGTAGTCGCCGTATTAGTAGTATTTATGCAGTATTCTTTACAGATTGAGGTCCAGTTAAATCACATCTCAGTTTAGCATCACAGACTTTCAAAGCTGAAAAGACCACTTGAGATGATCTAATTACACTTCTTACAAATGAGACTAGATCGGGCAGATCAAATGAGCGCTGAAATGAATACAGATAACATGGGTTGGATTTTCACCAGACCGTATGTCTCCAGACACCAACTCCATTCCTGGGAAGTGGAAGAATGTGTGTGTGTGTGTGTGTGTGTACATACAAAAGAACCCATAGAAAGAAAAGCAGAATCTTAATTCACTAGAAATATGTAGTGCATTAACTTTATGGTCTATATTAGAATACTTTCATATAAATTGAGGCTGTTTAAAGAAATAGGGAATCAATGAATATGTCTAATTTCCATTGATATTAATAAAATATGTGCACATATCAAAACCAAAATGTTTGGTTTGATCCAGCAACTTATTAGCTTATAAATTAAATAAATTTATGCTTATTCAGCTTCTTTAATGCAGAGTAATCTCAGAGTCCTATCAAATTATATATCATTCTCTAACTGCAGCATAGAAATCTATTTGTCACTAGAATGAAGACAAAAACATTTTAACTAGTAGGAGGAGATTTTTTTTAGAGACATGAATATATTATTACTGGTTTTTCCCTAGATAACATCATTTTTTGGGGAGTCATATTTACTAATTGCCAACATCAGTTCAATAAAATACATCTATTTAAAAAAAAATTCAGATTGAATTGTAAAAGAACAGAGAATAACTCACAAAAGGAGAATTTAAAACAAACTAAAAATGAATAATTTATATACATCTGCAGCCCTCACCTTTCTCCAGAATTCCAGGTGTCTTAGGCTGGGTTCTCGAGAGAAGCAGAACCAGTGAAGCATGTATATATGTATATATACAGAGAGAGAAATTTATCTCAAGTAAATGGCTCACATGGTTGGAAGTGCTGACAAATCCCAGGACTGTGGGGTCAGGCATCAGGCTGGAGGTTTCTCTTGACTCACATAGCTGCAGGGGCTGATGAATCCAAGATGGGGATGTCAGAGAGCAAGCTGCTGGCTCACACACTGTGGAGTTTGATGAATCCCAAGTTCCGCAGGTAAGCTGCTAGCTCAAGTCCTAAGAACCAGAGACCAGATGATGATGAGCTAGATGCAGAATCCAGAGCGAGAGTCTTGCTGGAACATCCATTTATAAACTAGAGGCAGACCATATCCCCAAGGAAACTCCCTTTCAGCTGATTGACTGCTCATAGTAGATCTCATCATGGAGTTTATTACATCATTACATAACTGCCAAATTATATCATAACTGCAAAACCACTGAGAATCATGGCCCAGCCAGCATGACACACAACTTTAACCATCACACCAGGAGTTTAAATATTACAGCCTATTTTTACATTCCACTTAAATGTCTAATGGGATTCTTAAATACATATCTCCAAAAAGCCACTTTTGATTCTGCCCTGCCACCTATCATTTCCCTCAAATTATACTGCTATAATCTTAATGGAGATTACCATCATTTCTTTCCTATTGTTCTTAGCTGCTATTTAGTTAGCTCAGATTCTTGGCAACCCCATGTACAACAGAACGAAACATTGCCCAATCCTGCGTCAACTCACTATCAGTGGTATGACTGAGTCCATTCTTGCAGCCACTGTGCATATTGACTATCTTCCAGTTTAGGGGGCTCCTCTTATAGCACTGTATCAGAAAATATTCTATTGTAATCCATAGAGTTTTCAATGGGTAGTTTTTGGAAGTGTATCCTCAGGC
>NW_004443999.1:14698243-14699853 GCF_000243295.1 Trichechus manatus latirostris
TCTATATCTTTTCAGCACATATTAAAATGCAAAAGTACTTAAACTATTAGCAGGGATGGAGATAAACATCAGTCATCAGATAAGAAATGCACTTTTGTTGCCCAAGAGACCAGCACTTACAAATGGGTTGGAAAATGGCTACAACTGTTTTACATCAGAGACAATTCAGTGCTAGCACTGTGAAACGATTTCACTTTGCAAAACTGAAGTGGCAAATCACCCACTAACTGAAGTTATTTTAAATAGTCCACCATTGTCTTTTGTATAAAATTCAACACCCTTGGTTTACCAATAAATCTGGGCCCTCCACAAGCTACCTCGGTTTCCATCTGAATCTTCTACTATCACCACGCTGGGTCCACTCACACACATTTAGTATCTGACCCACATTCACATCCCATGTAATTTCACGTCTCACAAGCTTATTATCATGCTCTCTTGCTCTCTACTGCAGGAATGTTTTTTAATCCATTCTCCCACTTGCTTAAATCCTCCTAAGAAAGATCTATTTCTAGTGTCATTTCTACATGAAGTCCTCCTGAATGTGTCCCTCCCTACTCAGACATTCCCTAAAGCAAAGTTAATTTCTCTATGAGGTCCCCAGAGACTTTGCATGCTAGAGTAGGGGATATAGCTAAGACAGTATTTGGCCTGGTCAGGGACTCAAGACTTCAAATACTCATATTGTTTGTTTCTTTTTTTTCTTTGCTAGTAGTCCCTCCCCAAGAGGTTCCCAAGATATATTATTTCAACTGCAAACACCAAAATTCCTTGTGGGGATTAAGTTAACTTTGAGTGTGAACATATCTCAGTACTCCTTATTGAGTGGAAGCTGAAATTATGAGGGCCACATCAGGAATACCTAATATTAAATTTGAAGTTACTTGTTTTTCTAAAATATAAACATCTTCTCCATCTCTATCTACATCCCTTCCAACCCTCCATGGGTCTACAATATTCATAAGTGCTTTTTGTAAGAAAGATTGTATGGATGTATATGTGTATCAATGTTTATAAACAAACAAACCCATTGCTGTTAAGTCGATTCCTACTCATAGTGACCCTATAGGACAACATAGAACTGCCCCATAGGGTTTTCAAGGAGCGGCTGGTGGATTCGAACTGCTGAACTTTCTGTTAGCAGCCCAACTCTTAACTACTGTGCCACCAGGGCTCCATCAATGTCTGTACTTTATTATTTTGAAGAATCAAGAAAGTTCTGACCTTTGTTCTTGCCTCATATGGTATAGACCAGAGACGACACGCAAAAAGGATACTAGACCCATACTTGACCTGCAGATCAGAAACACCTCACCACAGGACTCTTTGGGCATCTTAGAAGGACTTTGGGATGTTCATCAGGCATAAAACAACCATTCAAACCCATTTTTTCTGTCACCTGTGTCTTGGAAGAGCAACTTGGAAGACACGTAAAATTTGAAGATAGCAGTGAGTATTTTCACTTCATGTTATTTTATTTTTAATATTAGCCGTTAGTATTAAAATTGGAAACCTGGTGGAGCAGTGGTTAAGAGCTTGGCTACTAACCAAATGGTCGGCAGTTTGAATCCACCAGCCGCTCCTTGGAAACCCCATGGGGCAGTTCTACT
>NW_004443999.1:14714149-14722746 GCF_000243295.1 Trichechus manatus latirostris
AGAACCAGCTTTTAGTCTTGTTAACTCTTTCAATTGTTTTTCTATTCTCTATTTCATTTAATTCTGCTCTAATTTTTATTATTTGCTTTATTCTGGTGCCCAAGGGCTTCTTTTGCTGCTCCCTTCTATTTGTTCAAGTTGTAGTGTTAATGTTTTTATTATGATCCTTTCTTCTTTTTGGATGTGTGCATTTATTGTTATAAACTGACCTCTGAGCACTGCTTTTGTTGTGTCCCAAGGGTTCTGGTAGGATGTGTTTTCATTCTTGTCTGATTCTGTGAATTTTTTATTCTGTCCTTAATTTCTTCTATAACCCAGTAGTTTTTGAGCAAGGTGTGGTTCAGTTTCAATGTGTTTAATTTTTTTTCCTTGCATTTTCTGTACTGTGCTAATGAGGTCCTATGCTGTTAAAATGGGCCCATTCAAAGTCTGTGGACCCCTTATGCTTGTGCCTAGGTGAAGGAGCTGTGCCTACACGGAGTTCCCAGCTTAGGGGAGCTGGCAGGTTATTTTTTCCTGTTTGTTAATTTGTTCCCTCTCCAAGGCCAAGAGAATGGCCCAGGGCTTGTGATGGGTCCTTCTTCTGGCCCAGGGGAGACAACAATTGCTGAAGCCAGCTGGGATCTGGTGTAGAGCAAGGAGGAATTAGGTAAATTGGAGAGAGGTTTTTCCCAAAGGGGATGCATGTACTTACGCTTTGCCAATTGAGCACTGCTTTTCACTGGTTCTAGACGTTTGAGTAGACTCTCCACCACTCAGTCTCTCTAGATGTGGAAAACGTGTCACTTCTTGCCTCACCATGCATGCCAGCCAATCTGGCCTGCAGTTTGCCAGTTCCTGCCAGGTCAAGTATGGCCACCCCTCACTGCTCCTGAACCATCTCTCCCTCTCTCTGCCACTCAATCTGATTCTTCAACTTTGTCTTTGATGTTCAGGGCTCCTAGATTGTCATATATAGTCAATTCATTGTTTTTTTCAGGTCTTTATTGTAAGAGGGACCACTGGAAGCATCTGACTACTCCACCATCTTGGCCCCACCTCCTAGTCTGAGCATTTTTAATAATTTATGAATTTTTTGTACTAATAAATCTTTGCCTAGCCAAAGGTCACCAAATTAGTTTTCTATCACTGCATAAAAAATTACCACAAACATAGTGGCTTAAAGCAACCTATCTGTTTTAGTTGGTAAGTCAGAAGTACAGGCACATTGTGTCCTGGTTCTCATCTCAGGGCTTAGGAGACAAAAATATAGATGTTAACTAGGCTGTTTTCCCATCTAGAGCTCATAGTTCTCATCTAAAATCCCATGGTTGTGGCAGATTTCACTTTCTTGCAGTGGTGGAAAGGGAACGCCATTTCTTTGCTGGCTGTCAACTGGGTGCCGTTGTCAGTTCTAGACTCTGCCCACATTCCTGGCTACTGACCCCCTCTGCCTTCAGATTGAGCACTGTAGGCTCTCCCTCATATCAAATTCCTCTCATGCTTCCAATCTATTTTTCGTGGAAGAACTGAGTACCTTTTAAGTGTTCAGCAGCATTGGGACCTTCATTATATCTGTACAATCTCTTCACAGCAACACTAGGTTAGTGTTTGAGTGAATGATTGGGAGAAGGTGTGTGTATACCAGAGGGTGGAAATCTTGTGGGATCATTTCAGATTCTGCCTACCACATTCCCTCAGATATTTTCCTATAACTTATTCTCAAAGTTTTATAGATCTATTTCTTGCCTTTAGAAGGATAATCTATTTAAGTATTGTAGAGAGTCAGAGGTAAATTTCATTCTTTTTTATTGGCAAACAGATAGCAATTGTTCCAGCACCATTTGACTGAAACACTATGTTTTCTCCATTGATGTCTTTTCACATTTTTCAAAATTCAATTGAACATATATGTATAGGTCTGCGTCTAAACTCATTTTTTCCCATATATCTATATGTCTGTTCTTACTTTAATAAGTCACTATCTTGAAAATGGTAACTTTTTACTAAGTCTTGACATCAAATAGTATATTTCTTCTTCCTTTCTAAAAGTATTTTGGCAATTGTAGTTCCTCTGCATATCCATACACATTTTTTAATCATCTTATTGCTGGAATTTATTTGAATCTATAGGTCTATTTGGAGAAATTGATATTTTCATAATATGGAGTCTTATAATTCATGAACATGGTATCAGTATCTTTCCCTTAGTTTAATTTCTGTCAGCAATTAAAAAAATTTTTTTTTTAGTTGTCAGTGAGCAATTTTTCTAATAGTTTGCTAAATTTATCCCTCAGTGTTTCAAGTTTGATGATGCTATTACAAATGGTATTGTTTTTAATTCCAGTTTCCTATGGTTTTTTATATGTAGGCGTACATTTGATTTTTATGTATTGTCCCTGAATCCTACAAATGTTCTAAACTTAATAATTCCAGTTCACATCTGGGGCCTCCTAATCTTTGATGGAATCTGAAATAACAACTTTATCCCCTTTTTATGGTGGCAGTGATATTCACTTGTGGTCTTCTACATCCTGAGTATTAGCAGAACTATAAAACCTTCAGGTTTTGAAAGTGCCAGAATGTTCCTGGCATTCCATCACCAAATCTGAGTGAAAGGGACCAGGTTGACACTCTCCAGGTCCCTGTCCCCCTCCCAACATGGCCACTGTTGGTGGTAATTACATTTTGACAAATTTAAAAATCCACAAAATAAAGACGGGAGTTTAATAATGACAGGAGTCCTTAATGATAAAAAATGGGAAATTCAAGTTATTAAGGAAAAACTGAAGATTTATCCTACAAAATTAAATTCTTATTTTCTCTTAAAGGAGACATAGGGGGTCTTTGTGAGGAAAAGGAATGCTCTAACAAGTCACACTGAGTCTTAAGGTTCTACCTCTGGGTCTTTTACTCTGTCAGTGGTTATGGTTTTCATGAGGATAAGACAGAGAAATGCCTCTCAGAGAGATATCTATGCAGATTAGCAATCTGGATTGCAGAATGACTGTTTTTTTAATCCCTGTGTGTATATATGTAGAGGAGGCCTGATGGCTCAGGTGCTAACTGAAAGGTTGGCAGTTTGAACCCACCAGCTGCTCTGTGGCAGAAAGATGTGGCAGTCTGCTTCCTTAAAGATTATAGCCTTGAAAACCCTATGTGGCAGTTCTGTTTTGTCCTATAAGGTTATTATGAGTCAGAATTAATTTGAAGGCAACAGGTTGGGTTTGGGTTTTGTATGTGTCATGGGTTGAATTGTGTCCCCCAATAATATCTGTCAGCTTGGCTGGGTCATAATTTCTAGTATTGTATAATTGTCTACCATTTTGTCCTCTGATTTGATTTCCCTGTGTGTTGTGGATCCTATCACTGTGATGAAGTGGGATGGATTAGTGGCAGTTATACTGATGAGATCTACGAGATTGGATGATGTCTTGGGCCAGTCTCTTTTGAGATGTAGGGTAGGGGGTTGAGTGGGGAGACATAGGGACCTCATACTGCCAGGAGAGTGGTGCCAGGAGCAGAGCACATCCTTTAGACCTAAGGTTCCTGTGCTGAGATGCTCCCAGATCAAGGGAAGACTGATGCATCGTAAGGACCTTCCTCCAGAGACAGAAAGCCTTCCCCTGGAGCCAGTGCCCTGAATTCGGACTTCTAGCCTACTGGACTGTGAGAGAATAGGCTTCTCTTTGTTGAAGCTATCCACTTGTGGTGTTTCTGTTATAGCAGCACTAGATGACTAAAACAGTATGTATGTGTGCGCATGTGTGAATACTCAATATGGAAGGGGCAGAATACCCATATGAAATACTCAGTACCTATTTACAAATCAAGAAAACACCCGGTATCTTTTAAAATGAGATGCCTTCCCAATTATATATTTATTTAAATAGTTTATTTCCTGTATTGCTCTTTAGAGTGCATTGCAAATTATCATATGTAATATATTTTCTAAAACAGGTATACACTTTAAATGAGAAATAATAATATATTACAGAACCTTAAGAGTCTTTTAGGAAGTAAAAAGAAAACCCTGGAATCGGAGGACAGAAAGTACTGCAGAGAGTGAACCTCTGGTTCCTTCAGCTCTCTAAGGACACAATTTAGCAGAAAAGACCTTCTTGTTCCATGAGCCAATCCAATCCTGATTATACCATCTATATGCAATTTGTTTAAAAAATCTAATCATCCTCTCCTGCTCCAGATATAACCTCTCCACCCCATGTGGTTCATATTATGTAAATGCAGTCAGACATGTAATAGCTCAAATTTGATTATAGAGGCTTGTTGCCAGTGGTATCATTAAAAGTGCAAGTTGACACATGAGCTTCTAGTTTACGGGACTGCATGTCATAAGCACATTAGTTAAGGCAATAACAGCCCCTGTTTGCTTTTATACTGCAACTAGTAAAAGACATGATATTTGTAGAATAGACTAAATACTGTAACAAATGACTCACAGAACTCAGTGGCTCAACACAAGAAAAGTTTCCTAACCAAAACCCAACAGAGCATAGGTTGGCAGGAGGCAGGAGGGCTTTCTATTCCACCAGGTCATTCTGGAACTCAGATTCTTTTCATCGAATGGCTCTGCTCACACCTGGGGCCTCCCAATCCTTTACTGGATCGCTTGCCTCTGGTGACAAATGAAGTTGGAGAGACTGCATGAAGAGTTAATAAGAGTTGTAGGGCTGGCCTGTAGGTGGCACCCATCACCTCTGCCCTTTCCATTGTGTAGATGTCAGTTCATACAAGAGGTTTGCCAACTGTAGTCCAGGAATGGGCCATTGAAAGCAAATATTACTGAACAACTAGTCAGGGTCTATAGAAGACAATACATAGTAAGCGAGAAAATAAACCAGTAAACCAGCTGCTGTTGAGTCAATTCCAACTCGTCTTGACAGTGTATGTCGGAGTAGAACTGTACTCTGTAGTTTTCAGTGGCTGATTTTTAGGAAGTAGATCGCCAGGCCTTTCTTCCAAGGAGTCTCTGGGTAGACCTGAACCTCTGTTAAAATATTTATTAAAAATCGTGTTTTATCACGGATAGTGTTTTAACCGTTGGTCAAAATGCACTTTCTAAATGGGAAGAATCACTAAGAATGTTGAAAGTTGGTATCAGAAGTGCAAAAGAAGAATTTAAAAATTGCAAGTAAAAATAATTTTATTCATTATTTAATCTAATCTAGTCTTTGGAGAGTGAGGAGAGTGGCAGGAAAATGAGAGATGAGAGGAAAACATTTCCTATTTTGTTACAAACCTTGGTGCCAGGGGCGGGCTGTGCACTCGTTTTGAAGAGACTTTGGGAGTCACTACAGGGCCCCTGCAGAGACTTGGGGTGTTTATATTACTACAACTACAGAGCACATACCAGTCCCTCAGCTGTTACTTTGAAGATAGTTAAACACATACTGACAAAGCTCTCATGGACTCCTTTTTTTGAGTTTTTACTGTATGTGTAACTTATTTCTGGGTTTTGGGTATTAGTTTAACTTCATGCATACTATGAAGTAATACAGGAGGATTAGACAGGTCTTTTTCTTGTTACTCTGGTACTCTTAAAAGTGGTATAACACATCAGAGTACTTCCTTTTTTCAGGGCAAACAGAGACCTAGATTCTTGTAAGAGCAGCTGACACTGGATTAGAGAATCCTAGGGTGTGTATGTTTTATAACTTGGACAGGTTGTGTGTAAGGGTGAAGTTATGGAAACTGATGGTATCATAAGACTGAATTTTATGCCTTGAAAGGCCTCATGATGATTCATGGAGGAATAGAATCCCCTTTAAGTAGGAGAAAATAAACTAAATGTATTATATGCCTACACCTAATATTAAACTGTTGTTTTCCGTATACATTTTTCATATATTTTAATTATCCCCTAAATCCTGTGAAGTAGGAGTCCAATTTTACAAATGAGAAATCAAGATACAAAGGGTTAAGTAATTTGCCTCTGTTCCCGCAGCTATTAAGAGGTATAGTTGTATTCAAACTAGGATCTGCATAAATGGTCATCTTTCCAGCATCAACTGTTACCTCCCAAGGGTCATAATATACATGGGATATATCATGCTGAATTGCAATTGTTGTCAAACTGTAGGCAGAAATATTTTTGTGGGCAGGAATCTTGACTTATTAATTTCTGTAACTCTAGCACACACTTGCTCAGTGAGAGTTATATTGTCCCCAAAAAGCAAATCAAATCCACTGCTGTCAAGTTGATTCCAACTCATAGTGACCCTATAGGACAGAGTAGAACTGCCTTATAGTGTTTCCAAGGCCGTAAATCTTTACAGAAGCAGACTACTGCATCTTTTTCCTGTAGAGCTGTTTGTTGGTTCAAATGCTGACCTTTTGGATGGCAGCTGAGCACTTTACTCACTGTGCCACCAGGGCTCCTGTATCATCCCTAAGGGGTAAAAATTGGTTCTTGTAGGATTAAAAAACAAACAAATAAAAAACCAAACTTTAGCCCTTACAATGGTTTGTGGCCCTCTAATAGGTCACAGTGACTAAATAGATATACAGTATATCCATGGTATTAAAATTTCATGGGGTGAAGGGCATTGGATATGTCCGCCTAAAATGTGTGTCAACTTGGCTAGGCTATAATTCCCAGTATTGTGTGGTTGTCCTCCATTTTGTGATCTGATGTAATTATCCTATGGGTTATAAATCCTAACCTCTATACTGTTAATGAGGCAGGAGTAGAGGCAGTTATGTTAATGAGACAGGGCACAATCTACAGAATTAGCTTGTATCTTTCTTCAGTCAATCTCTTTGAGATATAAAAGAGAGAAGCGAGCAGAGAGAAAAGGGACCTCATACCACCAAGAAAGAAGAGCCAGGAGCAGAGCACGTCCTTTGGACCTGGGATCCCTGAGCTGGGAAACTCCTAGACCAAAGGGAGGATTGATGACAAGTCCCCTCCCCCACAGCTGACAGAGAGAGAAAGCCTTCCCCTGGAGCTGACACCCTGAATTAGGACTTTTAGTCTCCTAGACTGTGAGAGAATAAATTTCTGTTTGTTAAAGTCATCCACTTGTGATATTTCTGTTATGCAGTGCTAGATAACTAGACATAGGATTAGGAAGACAATGTTTAAAAAGGCTCCTCAGTGAGTGATTAAAAAAAAAATTGTAACATAAGTCTAACACCAAACCGAGATGGACTGACACAGTAGCTGCAATAATGGACTCAAACATAGCAACGCTTGTGAAGACGGCACAGGACGAGGCAGTGTTTTTCATTCTGTTTTACATAGGGTCACTACGAGCTGGCACTGACTCAACAACACTTAACAACAACAACAATGACAAACACCTTCCTCGATTATGGTAGGTGCCACTAAGTGTGTGATGGAAGATAATTGAATGAATGAATGTCTGTATAAAAAAATTTTTGAAAACACAACAGAACCACCTTCCTGAACATCTACAAAAATAAATGTACTGCTGAGGATGATAATGTTGAGCAATGGCATTGGTTCCATTGTCTACTTCCTGTAATAAGTTTATTTTAAATGTTATTAAATCCGTTTTGATTTATTTCTATAAATTACATTACATAATTAACGGAAGTTATTTATTTATATTTACCTCCCCTTCACAGGTGAAAATAATGAATCAGAAAGCAATGTGACTTGTTCAGTGCAAGCTCTCCAATGACAGATCCTGGACTATAACATTCCCTCTTATCCTAAAATGGCATTTCCTGTTCTCCTAGGCTATGAAGTGCACGCAGATGGCTGAAAACTTCTGTAGGATCCCATCAGAGTCAAATGCCTACTTGGCCTCTTTTTTGAATCCTGTGTTGAGTCTTTTTTGTAACAATCACATTGTAGGTGTCATTTACAAATGGAGTCTCATAAATATTCCAGTTTGCGCTTTCTTGTGTATAGAGTGTTCACATTTGATGGTGTAATTTCATTTTAGTTAAGGAAAAGCTTATACATTTGGGATTCTTTTAGTTCCCAACATAATTAAACCTGGTGTTGCAGCTAAAAAGCTCTTATGGCAATTTATCATTTGTTGGCTTAAAAAAATTTTCATTACTTCATTCCACGACATAGCTTTCTTTGCAACTTGAAGAACAAATATTTCACTTAAAGACACTTTCTCTTCTCGCACTCTACTCTCCATTACTGTCCAGAACCTCTCTTTCATTCCAATTTTTTTTTTTCTTTCTTGAGGCAGATCCAAGAGGAGACTTTACATAAAGAATGAGAGAGAGTTTTTTCTTCTGAACCTTAGAATTCATTCCAAAGAATCCCTGAGTCCTTCCATTTTCTGCCCACAGTTTTTACTAAAATAGATTAGGAGCTACAAAAGGAAATTAGGCAATCTGTTCACCTGCTTACAAATGCAATTAAAATAATTTTCATTTCCTTAAGGCCTGCCATGCACCTAGATGTATTCTTGGTGCTTGAAATTAATTACCGAACTTAGTGTTTACAGCTTTCTACCTAGAAGATTGTTCATATTAATTTATAGAAGAGAAACTGAGGATATCATGGATTACGTAAATTATCTAGGGTTCAAATTCTAATTAGTAGAGCAAGCATGTTCAACTTCCACACTTGACTGAATCCAAATCTGCAATTGATGACCATTTTAACG